>NC_062221.1:108414222-108717253 GCF_902686445.1 Sciurus carolinensis
CAAGAAAAAACAACATAAATTAATTTGAGATAATAAGCCATTACCTATAGGATGATAATATAGACCCCAATTAAATAAAAGGGGGTAAAATGACTGTAACATCATAAGCATTGGAGTTAAAAACCAGCACTCTTACTCTATGACTCGTGAAACTGGCTTGATGGATGTTTAAGATCAAGTCGAAGATCAAGATTAACACAAAAGGGTCAAGAAAACCAGTATTTGACTCTTACCCTATGAGTCAGCCTGAACCCAGGGAAAGGGAGAGCTTCTCTAAGGAGCTTTGCAACTCTGGGACACAAACTCCTGATCAGGGAGATTTATGAGACCACTAGAGGATGTGAAGCCAATCAGTGCACCTGCTGCAGAGGAGGGTTATTAAGAAAGGGAGACATCCATGATGCTTCCAAAGGAAGTTCCCTTCATCAAGGAGACCCCCCCACCTAGCAAATAGCACTAAAGGAGCTAAGAAGCTGCTCTCAAGTTCTCCATGAGTAACCCCTGTGGGAACTCAGCTGGTCCTTAACAATAGATAAGAACAAGGTCAGTTTGACCAGCTTGGTCTTGAATGCCTAGCAAAACAGTTAAAACCAAAACATAGCCATTCCTGGGCATTTAAAAGAAGAAACAATAATTAAATGTGACTTTAGACCTACACTTGTGTTATCCCCAAGAATAAGTAAGATTGGAGGCTACAAAAGAAATTTTTAGGCAAGAGTGCCTGATAACTATCAAGAGAAACTACCAGAGTCAGAAATATTTGGTCGTTTTAAAGTCTATGTATCTTCCTAAACAAGACCATGCCTGCCAAATTGCCTACAGAAGTTCCTACAAGATCAGATACACAAGTTCACCAATCAATCAGTCAATCAACCACTTCTCCTTCAAGACTACCAGTCCCTGACACCCAAAGCTGAGACCTGCAGTTCACTATTGACACCTCTGGCTCCAAAACTCTGCTCCCACCTAAATCCTTCCCTAATCCTTTTTTTTTTTTTTTTTTTTAGAGGAATGAGACTCTTCACCCCTAACCAGCAGGAAGAAGCTACAGAAGAAAGACCATTGTCCTACTCCTGGGATATATAAAAACAAAAAGGGAGGAATATTGGCATAAGATCTGCCATTTTGCTGCCACCAGTATTCTTCCCCATCCACACCCAGATTGTTAACCTGCGAACTTCCTAGTTAGTCATTGGTCTGTTGGTATTAGCCTGCGAAATTCCAGTACTTAAGAATAGTTCCCCCACCACTTTCTCTCTCTCTCTCTTTCATTTTTTCTCTCTCTCTCATACTGTGGGCAGACACTCTGTTCACTTAATAAAATCTCTTTCATGAGTTCCTGCATCTGGAGTGGTTTCTGGGTGCTTTCAGTTGAAGTCTGGGGGAGTTTTATCTAAATGTATACATTGAATGTAGCAAAATTAATAGATGAACATACTGTAAATTATGGATTGACCAAAACAAATCATGAAGCCAATAAGTGGAAAGTGACAGTATGGCAAGAGAAGTTGAAGACTACATCTTACAGAAGATTTGACAGACAAAAAGAAAGTGACAGGTGTGTGTCTGAAGAGAATGTGAGAACCAAACATTTAAGTATAGATTCAAATAATATTGAACAGAAGAAATTTGAGCATATTTAAAATATCATAACAATTGTGCATAATGTTGGAAAAAAAGCTAGAGAAGGCCACTTTCAATAAGATAACATTCATGAAAACCTTTAAAATGCATATGCAAATTCTTATAAAAATGGAAATGTGATCCTCATATTTAATAATGTAGTCAGATGCTGGAGATAAAGGGAAGGAAGGGACATTGGTCAAGAGGGCTTCAATTTTATGACTTTATTTTTTGAAGGGCACACATGTATACACACATGGACACATACGCAGAGTGTATGTTATCTAAAAATTGTACTGGTAATGAACCATTAGGAAAGAAATTTTTACATATAAAATAGAAATTAGAGAATCCCTAATGTAAAATTTTTTTAGTTGTCTTGGGGCAAAATTGTAGCTCTTTAGTCTAATGGCTAAACAGATTGCCTCCACAAACCTCCATAGGGACATGTGAGGATTAGAGGATGAATCCAAGACTTGCATTTCATGTCTTGACACAGCTACAGAATCAAGCACGAGCATATGACGGAGAATAGTTAACTATGATAACTAATGGCCTAGTGTTGGAGATTTAGTTCCAGTTTCTTTAGGATATGCCAAAACTATTCTTACGTTGAATTGAAAATGATCTCTTTGAAAGAACTACTTTCACTGAATAAATTATTTTGAATGATATTTCAGAAAAGAATGATATAGATGTTTAAAACCAGTAATTGATTCTGGACCTACTAAGTCAGAATTTTCATGATGCAGACTTGGCATCTGGGACATTATGATAATCAGAAATATTTGAAAACAGAGACAAGTTATGAATTTAGAGGCAGAAGGCAGGAGAGATTTTTCTTTTTCTTTTACCTTTTTCTCTATTCTTCCTGCTTGCTTGCTTACTTGTTGAAACTTGAACAGCTGTAACAGAAATTAGGCATAAATTTGAGGAAGTCCCACTTTAGTTACTCATGTATTTTAAATAATTTAAATATATAATTTTTCTCAGATTCAAATAAACAATAACAATATATTTTTTAAAAGTGTTAAAGGAACGTACTCCTTAGCTACAGACTGGGTTAAAATCTTATCTTTACCAACCCAGCTTTCTGAAGTTGAGAAGTTTACTCTTCCTGCCAGTGATTCAATTTCCTCATCCATAAAGTAGAAAATACTATGATTTGAGTTTTAAATGTCCCCCAAAGACTGGTGTGTTGAAATTTTGATCCCAACCATTGATACTATTGAAAGATGGTGGAACTTTTAAGATGTAGGGCATAGTGGAAGTAAATTAGGTCACTGGGGACATATACTTGAAAGGGATATCAGAACCTCAGCCCCTCCTCACCTATTAATCTGCTTTCTGATTGACATGAGGTGAGCAGTTTTCCCTACCTCAAGCTCCTACTATGATGTACCATCTCATGTCAGGCCCAAAAGCAATGTGGTCACATGGACTAAAGTCAATAAAACTATGAAATAAATAAAACTTTATTCATTTTAAATTGCTTATCTCTGGTTATTTGTTACAGTAACAGAAAGCTAACACAGGGGCTATAGTACCAAGTTCATAAGGTTCTTGTAAGATTTCAATATGTAATATAAAAATATTCAAAGTACCTGGCACAATCACTTCTATAGTTATATTTTGCAGGCATTATAGATTCATTTTATTATTTTACATTTCATAGATTTGTGAAGTGGGTGGGCTATTGTGCCATTTTTTTCCTTTTTTTCTTATCTGTTTTCTTACTCACATCCTTCTTTCATTTTTTTGTTTCTGTTCATTCTGTCAGCATGTAAAGAGCAAGGTACTGTGCTAAACCCGAGGCCTACAAAGATAAATGAACACAATAACTAATTTACAAAGGATCAGCATCTACAAGGAAAGAAATGTACATTATTTGAGAATATTTATTTTCAGATCAAAAGGATATTCAGTGATAAAGGGGGCAGAATAATCAAGAATAACTTTCAGAAAAAAAATTAGCCCTATAAGCTCAAATGTAGGTAACTCAGGCTTTTTAAAAAATTTGTTTGTTTGTTTTGTTCTGTTTCTTCTTGCTCTTCACTCTACCATACTCCCCATTAATTGAGATACTTCTATTTACTCATATGAATAATAGCTGGTAAAGTGGTTAGAATGCATTTAAAACCCTCTTTATTCTTAACATATTTGAGAAGTATTATTTTTTAGCAGATTGAAATTAGGATGCTATACTGTCTTCCAGAGTTTGTAGTAAAATGTGAGCTGAATTCCATTTCCTTAAAGAGATAACTTATTCTGCTTCTTAAGATTCATCTTTCTGAACATCTTTTATTCAGTTCAACTGAAGGACAGAATGGAATGAAACAGATAATGAGCTAGCTGTGCATTAGACTAACCCTTTTGAATAATAAAAAAAGTACATTTGCTCCCTTAGGTTATGTTTCAACAGAAAAGGCATGTATCCATATAGTCAAGAAAAGGCATAAGGGGTCTCAGAACATCAAAATGAAGAATTCAAAGTGTATTACTACTATAGAGGAAATAAAATATCTCACTAATGTGTCTGTAGGACAGGGTATTATGATATCATAAATTAAATGGGTGTTGATGAATTTATTTTTTTGCATAAGAAGAACAGCCAACAATGAATTATAGATATCTGAGAATTTCTAACAGTAGATCTTAATTTCTAATATTAGATACATACTAATCAAATTACTGAGGAGAAAAGAACAGCAAATGGGCCACATAAAAAATCATGAATTTCTTACACAATGACACCCCCAACCAAGATTCATTTAAATTACCTTAACAGTATTCATTCTTACTGTAGTAGAATGTCATAAAACATTGGGGGCAACATATACACTTGCCATATAAAAATGTTTAATTAGGAAATCAGAAATATAGTAGGAGTGACAATTTTCCTAAAACTGTACATATGTAGATTTTTATGACATAGGCCATTAGGGTGAATTACGTGACTTTTTATAAATGCACTTCATAAACTGACTTACCTCCAATCTTTGTATTCCTAGTAAATTATTCTTAATATTGTAAATTAACAACATTATAAATAGTCATTTTGTAAATGTGTCATAACAAAAGTAATAACACTGGAAACTTAAAAGTACCTCTTTTCAAAATGCTCATAGACTTATAATCATTAATTCTATGAAACAATTTTAAGAAAGGAAAATTTCCTACATGATAGGTCAAATGATCACTAATAATATTAAAGGACCAGAATTACCAGTTGTCATTTTCTGCCCCTCAATATCACTGTTTCTGTTCATGCTTCTTGTAGTGACTATAAAGTGAATAATTTATAAATTTATAAGTGGAGGAAATATTCTCAAAGAACAATAGTGTCTCCTGAACTTAAATTAGAAAGTAGCTGAGTTGATTGTGTTACTGTCCTGGAACAATTAATGCAGTGTTTTATGAAACCGCTTTTCATTGAGAATGTCTAGAATGGAAGGAAAATTGAAACAGATATGAAATCTTAAGTAACTCAATTTTATGTAAATTTATGTATGAAACAAAAAGCAGCATGGCAATGAAATCTTCTGGGCTTTAATTTGATTTGAGGTCTGATACATATTTTGACCATCTTTCCTTCATGCAAAAAGGAAAATACTCCAGATAGAACAAGTCATTGACTGCCTAATGTACATCAATCAAACTTGCTAACTTATGATGTTTCTCAAGGGTATTGGCTCTTTGGTAGTCATCAGAAATATAAATGGACAATGTGGTGTGGGTACGCTGTGCAATGGAGCAGAGAGGCACGATATTCGATGTGCCATATCCCTTCACTTCAAACAACTAATTAATGGGCTGCTATATATCCTGTTTCTCAGGGGTCAGAGGTATTGTTAAGAATCCTCAATGTTGCCTGTTTAAATTAAAAGAGATGACAGACAGGGCATTAAGCATAAAGGCGGGGAGTGCGATAAAGTCCTTGTCTGTCTACAAAGCTCATCCCCAAGAATCGGAGCAATACCACCCAAAGGACTGGATTCCCCTTAATAAATCTAATAAATTTCACTTATTAAACTTTAACCCTTAAAGAAGAATTAAAGGTTGTTCTTTCAAAGAAAGTAATGAATTTGATATATTTGTCTGGGAAGCCACTTCCTTAAATCAGTTTCTTGATTAAACCACTTAGAGTTTAACCCACAGAGTATGTTAAAAAGGAATCATATTTCTGAGAAGATTGGTGTCACCAGCTACAGAATTTTCTTCTCTTTTTTGGTAAGGCAAAATACATTATTGCAGTGTGAATTTCAGTGTTTGGATATCAATGTTTTGAAATTAGACTAAAAAAATGTTTTTAGTCTAAAAGACCATTAAAAAAGGAAAATTGATAACCTTATGTCACACAGCACACATTAAATAAGGCTAAATTCACACTGAACTTGATTTTTATTAAATAAAGTATACTTTTGATACTTACATAGAGTTCAACTTTTGTTTCAACATATTTTAATTGTTTTTTTTTTTTTCTGGATTAAATACTGTTAAAAATTAAGTTTCATTCTTTTCATTCCCTCAATATGTACTCAGGTTCATTTAATGCTGAGTTACCTCGAGGAAAACTTGAATATTAAACAGAATTCAACACCAAAATTAATACTACAAACACTTTCTCTGTATCAAAAATCCTTCTAAGCTCTAAAATTATCAGACATACAGACGGTTAAATTCTTATAAATATGACATGATAAATATAAGCACAATAAAATCTTAGGTAATAATGGATAGAAGGTCATATGCATGAAATAAAAAGTGTGACTTGATAGTAATTGGGAAAAAAATTTGTGTAAATAGGCTTCCAAGAAAGCCTTTTTAGAAGGCACCTTCTAAACTCAGATCCGAAGGCTGAACAAATCTACTGAACAACTTTGGGAAGCATTATAGGGTGGACATGTTCAGAGGGCAGTTTAAGGAATGGTTTAGGAATGACTGGAAAACAAAAAAGAAGACACATGACTGGAAACAGGGGAACAAACCATGTAAAACAATAAATAAATACATAAATACATAAAAAATAAATTTTTAAAAAGTCTAATCTTCTGGCTAATTGTAGGTAATAGAAACCATTCTCTCCCTCTCTGAGAATAATAGCCACTGGAACATAGGAAAGCAGATATGGAGATGTCAGATTTTATTTTCCAAAGTTTATACTGGGCATTTTATGAAAAACCAGGTTGCAGGTGTGTTTTAATGTATGTTAAGAAGAATGTAAAGGTGGGAAAGAGGAGAAACAGAATCAGTGAAGTTTCTGCATAATTTTTAACCATACAACAGCACACCTTTGAAAGTTTATGTTGAAGCTCATCCCTCTTTCTCATGCCCCCCTCTACTCCTCCCCACCATTTCAAATCAAATAACCTACTAGGGATTCTCTTGAAATGCTTTGTATTTTTGTCTCTGTATTAGATAATGAATTCATATTGGTTTATCTATTCTATCTGGTTGTTTAATTACATTTTTTGGTTACACTGTAGAACACATTCTTAACAGGTATGTTTGCATATGTCTTCTCAACCCACAATAAACCAGCAAAGCAGGGCATATCACCATATCAACAGAATTTTGAGATTTCAGTAACATATTGTGGTTCATGACACAGAGTGGTAAATTCAGAGAAGATGAGTGGAAATAACAGCCAAATTCTTATTTGCTAGCTTTGTTCTCTATTCACTATTCAAGTTGTCATATAAAAATGTAAAGAATAAAAGAAAGTGTGTCTTACAATTGTATTTTCAATTAGTACACTCAGAATCTTAATAAACAATGTTTCATACTACAGAAATCATAAAGCAGAATTATCATTCTATTTATTTAGTGAGAATGTTCAACCTTTTACCTCTCGTTTTTTGACACTATTATATTTGAAAAACATTAATAAGCAAGGGTATTTTTTAAAAAATAGATTTAAAACATCCAATTCAAAAAGGGGAAAGTTCTAAATATACTCAGATTTATTTTTCTTGTATTTATCTATCTATCTATTTATTTATTTCATAGTACTGGGGATTGAACCCAGGTCCGTGTTCATACAGTGCAAGCACTCTACCAACTGAGCTCTATCTCCAGCCCCTTTTCTTGTTTATTTTTAGTATTTGTTGCATAAATGGAGTATAATTTATCATTCTTCTGGTTGTACATGATGTAGAATCACACCAGTTGTGTGATCATATATGCACATAAGGCAATGATGTCAGATTCATTCTACCATCCTTCCTACCCCCATACCCACTCCCCCTCTTCCTTCCCCTCTATCTAATCCAAAGTAATTCTATTCTTCCCTATCCCTCCTCCCTTATTGTGAATCAGGATCTGTTTATCAGAGTAAACATTCAGCCTTTGGTTCTTTGGGATTGGCTTATTTTGCTTAGTGTGATATTCTCCAGCTCCGTCCATTTACCGGCAAATTCCATAATTGCATTTTTCTTTAAGACTGGGTAATATTCTATTGTGTATATATACCACATTTTCTTTAGCCATTCATCTTTTGAAGGGCCTAGGTTGGTTCCATAATTTAGTTATTGTGAGTTGAGTTGCTATAAACATTGATGTGGCTGCATCACTGTAATAGGGTGATTTTAAGCCTTTGAGTATCAACTGAGGAATATACATGTATTCATATATATACATCAAAGCTTGCTTCTCTAACTCACTAGAGGGCATATCCATCATTTCTAGTTTGCAAAATGTAAATAACTAATAAGCTTATTATTTGTACTATGTTTTGTATGTGAATATGAGTTTTCCTATTGCTTGAGTGAGTACCAAAAAATGAAGTTCCTGGATGAATATCTAACTCTTGTCAAATTTGCCCAACATTTTCTCCAGTGTAGCTGTACTGGTTTGCATTCTTCCAGTTTTCTATGTGAGATTCAACTTCCCTGCAGCTATACCAGTATTTGGTATTTTCAGTAATTTTTATTTTAATATTACTAGCAGTTCTATCCTAAGGGGTTAAAGAGGTTTTAATTTACGTTTCCCTATTGACTAGCCGTGTACTAAATCATCTATCTCTGTTAGATTTATTTAGTCACTTAACAGTGTGTTTTTTCAGAGAAAACTTTTTAAAATTTATTTATTAAAGTTCAATTTATCATTTATTTTATGGATTATACTTTTCCATTCGTGTGTAAGCACTATTGCCTTAAGTCTAGCTCACAAATACATTTTCTTGCTTTTTTTCTTCTAAATGCGCTGTGGTTCTAATAGGTCTATAATTCGTTTTGAGTTAATATATATCAGTTTTAAGTCAAAATTCATTTCTTAAAATAGATATCCAGTTGCTTTAGTATCGCTTGGTGAAATTAACTTTGAAGTTTCATCAATAATAAATTGGCTATATTTATTTCCATAAACATCTTATTTCTGTATATTGTTCCATTAATATATTTATCTTTTTACCAATATCATACTCTTCTGGTTAACGCTAAGTCTTCAGATCAAGTAGTATTTCAAATCCCTTTTGTGTTGTAGTTCCTTTGAATTTCTGTATAAATATAAACCTGACTAGTGTAAATCTTCAAAAACTTCTGAGATTGTGATGAAACAGTTAAATCATACTGACCACTCTAAATCACACTATCCAGAAAATCAATTTGGCTGAACATTTATTTCTGTCTTCCTTGGTCTCTTTTAGCAGTATTTCATAGACTTCACCAGCTAGAACTTGCACAAATTTTGTTAGAATTACGTAATTATTTTATTTTTGGAGATATAGTAAATGCTATTTTGAAAAAAAAATTAACCTTCAATTTTTTTTATTGTTAATTTATGAAAACATAATAATTTTTATTGGTGTTTTATTTTGCAACTTTTCTAATTCATATATGAGTATACTGATTTTTTTCAATATTTTTGGATTTTCTATGTACATAAACATCAGCAAATATAATAATTTCCATTTTTTATATTATAAAATAGTAATTTCCTTGTAAGTCATGTATTTTGCTTTGTAGATCTTTTCAAAAATTTATTTTGTCTTTAACTTTCAATTGCTTGAATATGATGTTGTTGGGTGTATATTTCTTTGGGTATTTTGGGTGATTTTTTGAGACACTTAAAAATGTAAGTATGTATAATTTTAATTTATTTGAAACTTTGAGTTATTTGGTTGTGTATACTTTAAGTATTTGTATGTATTGCATACATATGATCTGATATATGTACACACTACTCATAAACATACAATTGAAGTTGACAAAATAACAGTGGTAATATAATTTAATTATTGTTTAACTTACTATTTTTAGTAGATACAAGGAACTATGAAATGAGGATATTAATAATGAATAAATTATTTGCTTATTCCATATGATATACCTATATAGACATTCTTATTTTAGAAAAATTGCTAATTATGTTGTAGCAAACATAAATTCAAATAAGGTCTCTTGTAAACAATGTTGCAATAGGAATATTATAGATCCTTTACCAAATACCACACTCTTGTAGTTTATAAGTCATCATAGATTTCTTATTTTTTAAATTAAATTTTGAATCAAATTATTCCTATAGAGGCATTAATGATGCAAACATAAAAGAAAACTTTCAGCAATAATAAGATTCTGTAAATTTTATATATTAGATTCAAATATTGTAATGAAGGGTCACATATGAAGAATAACTGTCTTAGAGAATATTACAAAGTATTTCACTTTTTGTTTCTTTTATGATTGTCACTAATTTTTATGATACATAAAAATGCACCTTCCTAGTGATCTAAAGTACTTACAAATAAAATGTACACAATTTTAGTGTTTTTATAATGCTTTCTCCCATTGTATACACAGACTGGGAACAACTCTCTCTCTTAATGATAATAGATGCCATAATTCTATAATTAAATTGTAAGGAAATTCAAAGATGTAAATGAATTAATGTCATTCCTGAATTTATTTCTGAGAACATAGTTATTTTTTTCTGATTGTGTCTGCTTTATGATGTTGTGATTAAAAATTAAATTAAAGGATTACAAACTTTTCACTAAATACAAAAGAAGACTGGACATATGCTCTATACATTTAATATTTCATCTTGAGAAACCTTGTTCAGAACAGAGATAGAGCAAGTCACATTAAATTTGCTGTGAGCTGAATCCTCTCAATCTCTGACATTCTTAATTTTACCAACAAAGATAAATGATGCAACAGAAATTGTAACATAACATTGATCATTTTATCATTGTCAACTGAGAACAAAATCACTTACTTGCCATGGGTTTTCCACAAACATTTATTATATGTTTTATCTTGCCTATTGGTACCCTATTGCACAAGTGTTTTCTGACATTAGTGCTATATATCAGGTGGGGAAAATACTTTGTTCATTAGATTTTAAATATTATCATGGAAATCTTTTCCTCACAGAAAAAAAACATTAATTAATTTAATGAATTTACCAATATCCAGTTTTAATTTGAGTGGACAGTTACAATTCATATTTTCTCCAATGATACAAAATGATCTCATTATTTTATAGCTGATAAGGCATTTATAAAAGTAGTTATGGCTATGAAACTGTAGGGAAAAAATTCCCCATCAAATGTTCTTGTAGCTAAACATTCACTTTGTAGCATTTATTTAAAACCATTATAATAAGAAGGATTTCATTCATTAAAAATTCCTCTATAATGATTTTAAATGAAAGTATTAAAGAAAAATAGCTATATGAACTTATTTCAACATTTAATGAAGAGGCTTCTTTCTTGTAATAAAAGAATATAAGGAATTCTGCTGCTGCTTAAAATATATTTCAATGTTTAATTATTTAATACAGTTTAGCTAACTATATAGAAAGAGACTCAAAATTTCTTAGTACCAACTCAAGATATGAATCACTAAATAAAATAGATATAAATATATCCACAATTATTTTTGTAGGGTGGGAACAAGATTCTGAATTGTCTCAGAATACAGAGATCTTATTCATTTAGCTAGATTTTAATAAACATGGACAATATTGTATTTTTATCTTTCTGTGATTCCTTAACTTTCTTCTTAAAAATATATTTAGGAAATATCTATTTTCATCTGTTTATTTTTAACATATCAGCTCATTTTCTGTGGCATGTATAATCTAAAATATTTTAATTGTTATACATTACATGAAGTTAGCCTGTTTGGGGATATATATGCAAGAAAAAATATTCTGCTTTACTTAAAAATCTTGAGACAGAGAAACTACCATTAACATGTTGTAGATCTTTCTCTTTCACTTTTTATTTTCTAATTTAAACACAGTTATTTTTAACGTGTGTGTGTGTGTGTGTGTGTGTGTCTGTCTGTCTGTCTGTCTCCAGAAAGATATATAGGGAAAGAAGTTCCCAAAGTCATCTGCTCTGTGCTTGTGCTGTGGTGGCCCTGACTTTTGAGGTTTCAATGTGTCAATTCAGTGATTGAATCAAGTCCAATGTTGTCCCCTTCCTATATGCATATTTTTCAGGGTGACCTCTGCCTTGATTTTTGTGCTTTTATTAATTCATCCTTATCTGGGTTTCCAATAATTTTGCTGTTCTTTCCTTATATTCCATTGAGACAAACTTGGAACCTGAGCTCCAAGTCATTCTCTCCCTGTTTTTCCTAACATTGACCACTTTTGCAATGTAATTTGGTAGAGGGTTATTGTTATTAAAGATTTCACAACAAAAGTGAATGGCATACTTTTCTCTTGTTTCTTCACCCAAGTTTTTATTATTTCTTAGGGAAACAAGTTTGGAGATAATTTTTAAAATTCACTATTTAAATATATATGGGCATTTTATGGAAACATGTCAAAGGAAAGCATCATCTCATATTCCACTTTATAAATATTGGATTTATTTTTACATGTAATTCATAGGAATCCCTGCACTTAATTTGATTTTTTTTTATTTTTTACTTTTTATTTTTATTTTTTATTTTTACAGACTGCTTTTTGATTCATTGTACACAAATGGGGTACAACTTCATTTCTATGGTAGTACATGATGTAGATTCACACGATTCATGTAATCATACATGTACATAGAATAACGATGTTTGTCTCATCCCACCATCTTTATTTCTCCACCCCTCCCTTCTCTTATTTCCCTCTACATAATCTAAAGTTCCTCCATTATTCTCTTACCCAAAGGGCTTAAAATCAGCATACTACAGTGACTCAGTCACATCAATGTTCAAAGCAACTCAATTCATAATAGCTAGATTGTGGAACCAACATAGATGCCCTTTAACAGACGGATGGATAAAGAAACTGTGGTATAAATACACAATGGGATATTACCCAGTCTTAAATAAGAATGAAATTATGCCATTTGCTGGTAAATGAATGGAGCTGGAGACTATCATGCTAAGTAAAATAAGCCAATCCCAAGAAATCAAAGGCCGATTTTTTTTTTTTTTTTGATACGGGAATTGCACCCAGGGTTGCTTTACCACTGAGCTACATACAACCCAGAGCTTTTTTATTAATTTATTTTGGGACATGGTCTCCCTAGGTTGTTAAGGATCTCACTGAATTGCTGAGGTTGGAACTTATCATCCTTCTGTCTCAGCCTTCAGAGTTGCTCCCTGTGCTTAATATGAAAAAGAAAAAGAAAAAAACCTTACAGAGATAACAGGCACTTATTTTAAGTACACATTTCAAAAATTTTAACAAGTTTATCCACTCATGTAAACACTCCATATTTACCATAACATATAATGTTTTTACATCATCTGAAAATTTCCTTTTTGCCCCTTTATAATTAGTCCTGCACTACTACTAGACTAGGCAACCACTTATTAGTTGTCATTACAAATTATATTTGCATATTTTAGGATGCACATCAATGGAATTTTACTGTACGTTCACTTATATGTCTTCAATAAGTCAGCGTAATGTTCTTGAGAGTCACTCATGTCATTTCAAGCAGCAACAGTCCATTAAATTTTATCACTTAACAGTAATCTATGGGATGAATATATCACAATTTGTTTATCTGTTCACCTATGGATAGACATTTGAGTTATTTCCCTTATATACATAGTTATATGAACATATGTAAACAAGTGTTTATGATGATATGGCTTCATTTCTTTTGAGTAAATATCTAAGAATGGAATTGTTGGATCATATAATAACTGTACATTTAACATTATAAGCAACTTACCTACTCCTTTTCAAAATTTTACTTTGGTAACGGGAATGTATGAACATTTCAGTTGCTATATGTCTGCATTAATATTTCTTGTTGTTAGTTTTTGGATGTGTGACTTTTGTGTATACAGAAGTTTGTGCATCTCCTTGAATAATAAAGTATTTAGGTATTTTTCTTATTATTCACCTATACAATGCATTTACGTATTCTGATGATTATTCATTCTGATAAATGAAGTGGATATATGTCTATGTATGAAGTAGATATATATGACTGAATTTCTGTATGTCTTTTAGGAAAAACATGCTAATTTCTACAAGACATTTTAGTAAGATTGCATTGAATGTGTAGATAAATTTGATATTAATTGATATTTTATGTTTGAATTTTCTGATCTATGACCATAGGACACTTATTCATTGACTTAGATCTTTTTAAATTTCTTTCAGTAGGCCCATTTAATATTCAATGTACATGACTTATATATGCTTTTTAAATTTTATTTCTAAATATTTCATGCTTTTTTTAAAATTTGTGTCTTGTGGATATACATGATGGTGAGATTCACTTGATATATTCATGTAGGTAAATAGAAGTTTAGGTCAGATTCATTCCACTGTTTTTGCTTATCCCATCTCTCCTCCCTTATCCCTTCCATCTACTCCACTAATCTTCATTTTGATGGAATGACCCACACGCAACTTTTTCCTCTCTCTCTCTCAACTTTTGGTCTAGCTTCCACTTATCAAAGAAAACATTCAACCTTTGACATTTTGGGTATGGTTTATTTCACTTAGCATGGTAGTCTCCAGTTCCATCAGTTTACTGGCAAGTGCCACAATTTAATTCTTCCTATGGCTGACCCCATTGCCATGTATGTTCAGGATCCTTCACCAGGAGCCCCAGAGTGTGAATCTTCCTGTGTCCACAGTCAAATGAGATCCAATGGCCAAGGGGGCCAATGGTTACTGTTGAAGCTGATATCGCTCTGTCAGTAAAGTGTCATTCCATCTAGTGTCCATGTGGGCTGTGTCTTTCTTGGCAACCTCAACACCTCCACTCCTTGCAATGTTTTGATGTCCTGGAACTGCTGCTCCTAGAGGGAGCATATTATTTTGCTATTTTCCCAATAGTGGGTCTGCTCTCTTAAAGGTACAAATAGATCATTAGCTTCTGAAATCTTATACAGTGGTTATTATAATATGTATATTACAAATAGAAAAATTATTTTAAGTAGTTTTAGTAAGACAGACTAGGTGGCACACACCTGTAATCCCAGCAACTTGGAAGGCTGAAGAAGAAGGATTGCAAGGCAGAGGCAAGCCTCAACTACTCAGCAAGATGCTCAGTACCTTAGTGAGAACCTGCCTCAAAAATTAAAAAAAAAAAATAGAAAGAGCTGAGGTTATAACTCGATGGTAAAATTCCCTTGGGTTCAATAAAAAAAGGAAATAAATATTAGTAAGTGTCCAATATCATAGCACTATTATAAAGATTTAGCTTCAAGTTCATTAATTTTAACTCTAACTGTATACTTATAGTCATTATGTTTCCCTTTTTACTTATATAATTGCTATAAATAGTCCATTCATTTTATCTTTCCATAATTCTGATGAGAATACTATGTGTATAGAATCTATGTATATTTCATTAAAGCACCCTTATTTATAAGACATCAATAAGTAGAGATACCAAGGATAATAAATGTGCATTTGGCTTGGAGAACTTAAAGTGCAGTAATTAATATTTATATTTTCTGAATGATTATTAAGCATTGGAATTGTGTTATCTAGTAGCATAGAAGAAACTTGATTGGGTCACACTTGAAATGAGATCATTTAAATTAGTTCAGACAGATTTCTGAGACACCTGCCTTTTTTTAACCTTGCAAAAATAAGATTGGATTAGCTATCAAATTGTCCCTGTCTTACATGAAATTACTATTACCTAATCTAAGGAGAGTGATTTATGTAAGTAAGGCAGTTTAAAAGTGAATAAAATATGAGTAGCGAGGCAAAATGAAAGTAAAATTGTGCACACATTTTGTAAAGAGATATAAAGGTCAAAGGAGTATTCCTACAAAGGACACTTAAATTTCCACAGTAATATGTTCCAATCCATAAACTACAACTTCACAACAATATCATAAAATTTAATATGACATCAAGAATAAAATTTTTCATATTAACCATTCATAAATTCAAAAAGTTTTATTAAAAGAGATTTCAAATAGACTACTATTTCTAACTCATTATTATTAGAACATTCAGAGAAATGATATATAGCCATTTTCTAACTAAAATGGGAAAATCCAAAAGTACAAATAAAATTTCAAAGATACATAAATACATACAACTAAAAAGGATCTCCAACATACTTTTCATGCATCAGGGAAATACTATATAACCTAAAATCAACTATTAATTTCATATCTTATCTCAAAATTATATTTGTGGGTATCAATCTTTTGTTTTAAAATAGGCCTTGAATTTCAATGACTGTTGAGGATACTAAGTTCAATGGTAGGTTGCTACTTTTCCCCCATATATTTATTCATATTATATATGCCTAAGAGCAGAAAATATCTTTTTAAATATACATGAAAGTGAAAGAGACTATAAAACATCATTGTACATAAAACAATAATGTTATATTCAGAACTGAGCATCTACCATGTCAGTTGGAATTTTATAACAACTAATTTAGTTTTAAAATATGTTAGCATTGAGGCAAAAAACAAAGGCAAATAGTAAAAAGGTTAAGTGCACGTCTTTACTGTCAGATAGACTTCTAGTATGTCATTACCTGTGTAACCATCTTCAAGTTCAACTTCTCTGTGTTCTTACCTCTTCATCTTTAGAATAGCAATAAAAACATGTGCATTCAATAAGCTGGTTAAAAGCAATAAGTGATGCACTGTATGTTTCTCTTAGTAGATTAGAATTGTTTGTTAAATGTGCAGTGTTAGTTTACTATAACTCTTTTAGGCATTATTAAGTGAATAGTCCCTCAATTACTGATGTTGCCAATTCATCCCCAAAGTTTTACAAAAATGTGGAAAAAGAAAAAAAATTATCTGTTTCTGTGCAGATTAAATGTACTGGCTGGGAATAATCTTTCATTGACGACCTTTATTCAAATATGTTCCTTGAGGACCCAGCTTTGAGATTAGATTGACATCATAAAATGCATTGTCCTGAGAGAGGGTTTTCATTTGGGATTCTTTGATGAGGGGATTGCTATCATTGGTCTCAATTTTAAACAGAAAAAGGTAAACAGAAAAAAGTATATAATTCAAATGCTGTTTGTGAAAATATTAGATTTCAACTTAAGGAGGAATATCATTATATGGGCTAATGATTTTGGAAAAAAATTCTCACCTTATATTCCTATGCAAGTCATACACACATAATGCCAGTGATAGGTGAGGCAGTCATTTGTATTTGGATAACCCCAGATGAAATCCTTCTTATTGCATACACCCAGAAATCTTTCCAGTGTCTCTCCTAATAATTTGAGGATGAAATATGAACCATCCAAGGATACTGGTATCTGACTATAGAGAATTGCACTAAATCTTCTCATTGTGAAATCTCACTACCATTTGCCAATTCTTTTGTCTTTAGTCCCTTTTATAACTGCAAAGCCAAAATTAGATAATTTAAATATTTAACTTCCCTACATTATGATTTTGTCTAGGAAATAGTTCATTATAAACGTATATGTTATGATGCTAAATCATAGCTTTTCTGAAGTGTCAAATTGGATAATATAACAAAACCTTGGAAGAAATTTACACTTAAAATAATGTAGAATTTTATTTTGTTCAAATTTTACTAAGGAAATTGGATTTAAAAAGTTAAATGGCCTATGGAATTTGTAACACATTGCTTGTAAAACACTACGTTGTACATTCGTGTGGTTACTTGTCCTTTGTTTATGGATATAAATAAATTCATAAAGTTTTTGAAATGCATGAATATTAATAAAACAAACACAGGCATATCCACATTGGCACTAATGAAATTTTTCAACTAACTTGGCTTCACAGTGAGGGAGTGCATTTCAAGCTTTATATAAGTTATCCATAGTGTCATGCTACACTAATTTAATTTATCAAGTGATATATTGATCTCATACTTTATTTGAATAGCCATATTCTACAATATAGAAACTTTAAAAACTAGTTATCAATTATCTGACTTTTTTCCTTTTAATTTATTATCTTATGTCTTGTTTCAAATTGAAATGGAAAAGTACTGCTCTCTTCAAATAACTATAGCTTTTTACCTAATGATCCAATAAATTAGTGCTTGTTTGATGGGTATATATACTGCTTTTCCAAACTCAATAGGAAGTTGCCAATGCTTTTATGCAGAGGCAATATTTTCTCTTGTTCTGAATTTCTCAAAGGATCAGCAGTTAATATAGTATTTTCTGTAACAATTAAATTAAAGTGGTAGAGATTTGTTTCTCCATATGTTCAATTTTTTTGATTAAGTAATGCCTTAAAGGATCATTTTAATAAGGTAAGTGCACTACCTGCATGAGCCAACTTCCCTTGTTAAATGATGAGTGGCTTCCTGCCATTGCATTTTCATGCAAAACTGATGGTTATACAAGTCTTGTGCAGAACAGAAAATACATTCATCTGTGTAAGCCAATCCTCAAAGATAAACACCAGAAGAACATTTGTATTATTATGTAGTAAGGAAAACCATGAAGAATTTCTGGGTAATAAAGCATTGCATAACCTATACAAATTAATTGGCAGCCTTAGTTCATCTAAAAGTTAAGCAGAACACATGCAGTATTTCTGAAATACAAGTCTACATACTGTGGTATTCATGTGTTTATTCATAGTGTATTTTATCTGAACTTTAAGGAGGTTCTCGTTAAACCAAAGCATGGGTAATAATCAGATCATTAGAATGTGGAGGACTAATTTTGAAATTCAGGCTAATATGCAAAGTCAAACAAAAACTTTCAGAATATTTATGTGTTCTCTAAGAAAATTGCATCAGAGGGAAGGACCCTTAGCATAACAATACTCAAGAGACCTCGTAGTTGTGAATTTGATGTATTTCTTGGCACTGTACTTAATAATAGACATAAAAATTGGTAAAAATGCATTTTTAAAACCCCAATTAATTTTAGTACATGCCCATAATTCCCAAGATAAAGGGATCTCTTAATTACAACTGATGAACCCTGCAATTTCCTTCACTTTCGGTCTGGAGGTAGTTTCTAGATAATGTTATAGATGGAAGCCTCACTGAATTAAAGAACAATCAGAGTATAAAAAAGCAGATGCACCTACAGTTTGCCAGGAACGGAATCAAAGAGGAGGACTCTATACAGAATAAAACATCTCCAAAAGTTGGAAGGGTTTCTCCATGGATGGGTAGCCCGACATTAGACTGCAGATAAGAAAAATGAATTCTTATTACAGGCAAAGACCTGAGAGATGCACACCAATCTCAGATGTCCCACTGGTCTAGAACACAATCTGGTCAACTGACTAGTTTGTGTGGAGAATACTCCTCACTAAATGCATCTAGTGGGCACATGATGAAGATTAGGTTTGGCAAACCTGAATTGGAGTGAGATTTATTCTTAATTTACACTAACAGAGCTTAAAGAGAGTCTTGAAATGATCCACATAAGTGTCCAGCATCATAACTGCCTTACAGAAAAATAAATAAAAAACAAAGTCCTATACTCTTTAAAAGGATACAACCCTTTATCCGACTCTTGAGAATGCAAAATTTTCTCTGTCCATTTTCCAGTCAATATTTACTAGATTTGCACTGCATCTACTTCAGCTCAAAATGAGGCAAGTGCAAGACAAGGTCACAATCTGTATGGGAGAGAAATTTACACAATAATGTCTTGAATGCATGAAAGTCCCTGAAGTTGCAAAGCAAACAGTAGAACAAATTCCAAGGGCTGATGAATCACATGAACCGTTTTAACTTTGGAAGATCATAGAAGAAAGAGGAACTGTCATAAAAGTAAATAAGGAAGCACCTGAAATTTCAATAAATTCTGAAAGTCCAAGTGTGGATTATTATGAGAGTTTTGAGCTGGTAGGAGACCAAGACACAAGAGATGTATGTAAATATCACTATCCTGTCTCCATAGGCCTTCTACAAGGGTTATGGGAAAGGTTGAAATAGGAGAGAGGAACTGAGAGTCCCATTGTTGCTGCAGATTATTTGTTTGCAGATTCTTCTGTGTTCTGATCTGGGTACTAAGCATTTGTGTTCTAGGCCCTACCTAAGAACACATGATGATCAGTTGCACTTGGGAATAGGTATGATATCTGCGCACACCATGATGTTTCTCTGATGGGAAGTAAATTATGACTGTGCTGATCTGAGGGAAGATAAGTGCTTGGAGAGAAGCTTGGCCAAGGAAAAAGGTACCCATGACCAGCAGAAAATTTAATGTGTATCAAGAGTACAGTGAAAGCCACCTGGCACTTTACATTTCATACAAAGGTAGTAGTTTTCAACCACTGAAGGGATTCAAAGTTCATGGGAAACAGACTTTATAGTAGCAATGAAACTTTTAAGATCAATTATGATCTAGATGAATTCAAACCTCCCAGAGATCTGAAAAAAGAAGCATTTCTATTTGAAAGTGTATGTATTATAAAAGTAGGCCTCTATAATTCTTTTGCATGGACTATCTGGCATATCATCAAAAACTATGTAACCAAAAATACAGTATAAGCAATGATAAATTAAAGATATAAAATAACCAACATAAACAAGAAGAGATACACTCAAGTTTTGAAACTATCAACATTTGTTAGTTTATATAGATGAATCATTTGCTAAGGGATATATCAAAAATGTGGGTGATATGGATGGGTAAATGCCAAATTTCATTAGAGTAAAATATCCTATAGAAAAGTCACATTTAAATGATAAGAATTAAAAACTTGAAATCTGAGATGAAGAATTCTCTTAGTGGAATTATCAATACACTGGTACCCCAGAAGAAAGAATGAGTAAGCTTGAGGATGGGTGAAGAGAAATTACGCAAACCTAATCACTTAGGACAATCAGAAAGCAAGTAAGCAAACACACAAAAAGGGAAACAAACAGATCAGAGTTCAAGAGGGTTGTACCAAATGTTTTATGTACCTATCATTTTACTTTCAAAAGAAGAATATAGAGAGCAAGGAAAATGAGTCACACACCATTCTGTGTGCCTGACAGCACAGCAAATTGGGAGTCAGAGATAGGAGGATTGCAAGTTTGAGGCTAGTCTCTGGAACTTGGTGAGGCTCTATCTTAAAATTGGAAATAAAAAGGACTGGAGATGCAATTTAGTGATAAAGTGCTCTTGGGTTAAGTCCCCTGTGTCAAACAAACAAACAAAAAAACAAGCAGGAAGAAACACGAAAGATAATTTACCAACTTAATGAAAAACAACACATTTTAGATTTAAGAACCTCAGAGAATCCCAAGTAAGAAATTATATAGAAAAATAAGCCATGGTGTATTATAGTAAAATAGTTAAAAATGGAAACTAGAGTATTTTTAGTCAACAAGAATAATAAGAACTATTAGATTAAAATTTAAAAATCTGTTCCTAGCTAAGATATTGAAACAGTAACTAGATTCATATCACTACTTAAAACAAATATAAAAGGGATATAAAATAGCTAAAACAAGAGTAATCAAAATATCAGGTTTTAGTTGGTAAAGAATATTAATTGTGGAAAGATCAGATATTAATGAGGTAAGCCCTAAAATTTCTTCAGCTTTTAACTGGAAGAATTCCCCAATAAAAACTGTGCTAAGAATGTTTTACTGGCAATCAACTTTGATTATCTCTGAAATGTAATAATTAAAATTACTGAATCTTATGTCAAAAAATTATTATGGCTTTTGATACAGGTAAACATTTTCAGCTTCTCCCTACCAATAGTACATGCATCACCAATAACTGAGTAGATTATTTTATATCATCTTGTTTGTAGTTGCCTCTAGCATTTCTTGGGAGAAATCTGTCCTACTTTTGTATTCCAAAGCCTAGTCCAGCCCCTAGAATATACAGTAACCATAATTAAATAAAACTTTATAACTCAATACATGAAATGTGCATGACAGGCATTGAGTATTAAGTATAAAATTATATCATGTAACTTCTGATCACAAGTATCTCTGAGCTAAGAGTAAAGATATGTATGGTTGTTATCAGCTGGTGAGCCAGAAGTATCAGAGAAGGCATCAAATCTAGGTGCTAAAGGAGGTAGAAGAAAGTAGTAATCAAGGCACATTAAAGAAGGGGTAAGAACAAGTTGTTGATATTTAAGGTACTCCTTAAAATAATATGAAATTTCAGTGTTCTTAATGAGGATTCAAAGGTAGAAGAATGAAGAAAATGGATTGGTGTTTATTGAGAATTGACTGAAAAGTATGCTATGGAGAGAATTTGTTGGGAAAACCAAACTATGGAGATAATGACTTATTTTTGTGTTTATTATCGGTTGATTGGTCCAAGATTTTGGTGGGTTTTTGCTTAAACAGTAAAAAGAAAAAATGAGAAAACAATTGTTTATTCTATTGGTTTTTAGATTAATCTATTCATGCAATGCTGGATGATTTGGCAGAACATGGAATTATAGAAAATGCTGAAAACAAAATGAATATTAAGAAGCTACTGTAGTGAATTAAATAAAATGTTACATAAACCTGAATTAAGTTATTTCATTATTTATAGTGAAAGTAGATTAGCAGAGAATTAGAAGACAGATACCCATGCAGATTTATATAATTTTTCCTTTAACAAAGAGAAATATCATCCTTTGTTTATTACTTTTAAAAGATTGGGTTCATCTGTTAAAATTTCTCAGCCATGATAAAATATCATTTGTTGTGTACAAGTTTTGACTTACTATGGTTTGTGTTGTGGCCTAGGAATTTTCCATATGCTGGTTTGAGCCTCCTGGGAAATAAGTAGTGCTATCATAAGACAATGTTGTCAACAGAAAGAGATCAGTGATGCACATAATTGAGGAAAAGAAAGCGAGAAAACAATCTTGATTTTGTTTATACAACCAAAGACAGTCAAGTCAATCGTTGTAATTATCTGTATACTGAGTCAAATAAATAACTACACTATTAATGAAAAGATTATTTAGGGAAAGCAGTATATTGGTGAGTTAGCCATTGACCCAGAAGTAAAGAGTAAAGGATGTACTCATTGCTTTACTTTTACAGAAAAATAAATGATGTGGAAAATACAAAGGTAAACCAAAATTGAATCAAAATAGGAAGTTGAGTCAAAGAATGAAATAACTTTAAAAATAGTAATAGGACTTTGTTCATTTTGATTGTCTTCCTTGTATTTAAACTATTTGGAATCATGTCAACTTTATGGAATCATGAACAATATATTCATATACATTGGTTTGAATATATTGAATATATTGATTCATAATCATCAGCCCTCAATAATTCATAGATATGTTATCATGTGTTTCTGACTTATTCACTTTCCTCCTCTGTGCTGGAATGTTTCCTATCTCTCAAAACGAGGACCCTTCTTCCCCATATCGCCAACAGATAAAATCATCACTTTCTGCTAAAAAAAAAAAAAAAAATACAGAAAGAACTCATAGCATGTTATGTGAAGTGGGTTTATTGCCTAGAGATGGATAAACAAGTAACACAGAAAACTGGGAACTCCAGAGCCTGGTTCTACCTGGCTCAAGCAAGCTGTCCAGGGTAGATGGAGTCTTAACTGCATATTCTGCTTGAACCACAGCAAGGACCCCTAAGGCAGCTCCTGGGTTATACTCTTTAGGAGTCATGTGACTCACTGAGCAAATCTTCAGATTAAATCCATGAGTCCTGGCAAGAAAGAAACAAAGTCAAGGTGTCCCAAGCAGTTTTCTATAACTCAAGATGTTAAATTCCCTAGGAGAACAGGAGCAAGGCCCAAGATATTTTTTGTCTTTTTTCTCCTTGTTTCAGAATATTGCATTTCCTCTCTATTAATGCCATTATCCTTGAGAACTACAAATAAAATTGTTGAAGAGCTGGGTCAGTGCAAGACCACTCAGAGAACTGTGCTGTAATCTCTTTCCCCCTACACCCAGTTATTCCTCTTGGCAAATCTAATCTATCTTACATACTTATTGATAACTCCGATCTGGGGAAAGAGTTTTGCCTTGTCAGAGTGATACAACACCTTGACCAACTCAAACTCATCATTGAGACATAGCCAGTGCACATATTACTAGGCCTTGGAGGACAAGCTCCACAAGAAGAATGACTAGACCTGCTGAAAGTAATGAAGTTCTTTAAGAGGTCCATGAAGAATCCTTCAGGTGACCAAATTTCTGCAGCCACATTTCCTCTGCGTGTGTTTATCTAATACCTGAGGCATGTAGATACAGCAAAAGGTGTTGACAATCACACAAATTCTTCCCATTTGAGCTAAAAGGAAGTCTAGATCAACTGCATTGCTTCAAATAATCGTCCTACAGGTGTTGAGGGCTATCTTCTGTGCTGCCAAGGCAATGGCAGAGGAGGAAGCAAAATTTGCCGTGGTCAGGGACAGGATTCTTATCATTTATCATAAGCACTGGCTCCTATCTACAGCACTGAAGATTTCTAAAAGAACATAAACCAAGAGTCAGTTATACCTCCTAGCATGTTCCTAGTAAGCCTGAGGTATAGCTTTGGACTGCTGGCCCACAGGTATGTTCCATTCCCTGGGGTGATGTCTGGGGCACCCCAGCATACCCAGTGCTCAGGATTCCACCATCTGCCAGTTTTTGAAGCATGATACTGCTCATCACATATTCACATCACCACAAAATACATATAAGGACAGTTGTAGCTCCTGGATGCATACCCCTTCTCCCATGTTATTGCTCAGTGGTGAAGTTATTCTTATGGAAACATTGGCATGCATGAGCCAAGTCTCTCTGATAGCATAATTAAACATTTAGCATTTCTTCCATGTCTCTCTTACATCATTAAATTTCACTTTTTTCTTCATAATATCCCACAATACTCTAACATGTCCCCATAGGTCTCACATTACAAAGAAAGAGAGATATTCTCTTGACTTTAAATATTTCTTGAGCTACTGCCATTTTTTCACTTTCTTCACATCACAGCTCTTCAGAGGAGTTGTGTATAGTGTTTCCAGTTCCACTCTAATTATGTCTTTAACTTGTCACACACACTTGCTGATCCTTCTGTCTTTTCCAGTCTCTAGATCTCTAGGTTAGCTCGTGCGCATCAGGATGAATGCTCAGTTACATTTACTTCTCTCACTAAACTACATTTCCAAGGATCTCATGTAATCTTATGACTGTAATATTTGTATTCCAATGTGTTATTTGTTTTCAATATCTGTCCTTTGAATTCTGGACATGGAGAGCTAATGGTTTAAGTGATTCTCATAGTAACTTTCACTTTCTTTTTCTGATATTGTCCTCCTACAACTTCACAAACCATACACAGAATTAGCCTTTGGAAACTTAAGTTGGATTATTTACTCTGCTTAAAATAAAGCCATGATTCACATGTCATTTTGAGTAAAGAAATTGCATTTTAGATAGCATAGAGTTTGCTACCACCTCTTCTGTGGCTGTATTCCTCCTCATCCACTGGGATCTGGGAACACTGCCCTCCATTCAATGTTCTTCTTTCCTCATGATAAAAACACTTCGACTTATGGTCATGGTACATTTAGTTCTCTCTTCTTGAAAGAATCTTCCTTTTGATATCCACAAGGCTGTTTCCTCACCTCTTTTAGATCATTGCTTAATATCACCTATTTCTTTCCTAAATTTAAATTTTTTTCCATAGACTTTCCTATCATCTCACTATAGACTGTGTTGCTTATATTTGCTTATTTTTATCTTCTCAATCAGACGGCAAACTCTTATTTAGTAATGTCTTCTTTTTGGTTAATTTCTATAAAACAGTCCATATCAGTGCCTGATATGAACTATACGTTCTACTAATATTATTTTAATTGGCAAAAAAGAAATAAGTTGTGTGGAAATGTTACTTAAAATTGGATTACTCTTTAAAAGATATCATCTCTTAGTTTTAACATTAATAGAGCTAGGTAATAACTTTCCTTTTCCTTTACAATGAGGAAACTAAATCAGAGAACGCTAAAATTTGTTTTTAATATTCTATGATTACATATCTAGTAGGAATAACTTTTGGGGTCTGACTTAGGCAGTTTTTTTGCTGCTGTGACTAACCAGAGAAATTGTAGAGGAGAAAAAGTTTATTTGAGGGCTCACGTTTTCAGAGATCTCAATCCATAGAATGCTGGCTTCATTTCTTGGGATTTGAGGTGAGGCAGAACCCCATGGCAAAAGAGTTTGGCAGAGAGAAGCAGTTCACATCAAGATCAGAAGGCAAAGAGAGAGAGAATTCACTCTCCAGGTACAAAATATATACCCCAAAGGCATGCCCCCAGGAACCCACCTCCTTCAGCCACACTCTACCTACCTTCAGTTAACACTCAGTTTACCCCATCGGGGGATTTGTTCACTGACTGGCTTAAGATACTCATAAGCCAGTCATTTCTCCTCTAAACCTTCTTGCATTATCTCACAAATGAGCTTTTGAAGAGCACCTCACATTCAAACCATAACAGGGTCTTTCTCTTCCTTTAATGTGTCAATTAACTTTATTACCAAAATATAGAAAAATAACTTTTTATAGTATCACAACTCTGATTTCATAAGAAAATAAGTATAAAAAACCAGAATGCCCTATACAGAATTTCATTGTATAGAAATTTTACTAAAACATATGGAGATCACCAAATGGATTTTCAATGGTATCCTAACTATAAGGTGAATAGCAATTTTCTGCTATATTTCATAGGATTTATTTTGCATAAAACTTTTGTGATTTTGACAAAGGTAACATTAAATATCTGCATTCATGCAATTCGTTTTAAGTTTCTGATCTTGTTACTTTTGATTTAAAAGAATTAGCCTCAAACATAAGTAGGTTTTAATATTTAATCAATGCATATGTATGAAGTAAATGTGTCTTTATGCAAGCCAACTTCTGACAATAGTGTTTAGCAAGGGGAAATTTTGAATATGAACATGGACTTATTGGCTTTTGGTAGTATAAGTCAATGTCTTGTGCAAAATAGATTGCTATAAAATTATAAAATATTTACTCTATAAAAATAATATCCTAGGTGCTTCAAGTTCAATAAAAAGCCATATAACCTTATCATGTTAACACACATTTCATTAAACACTAAATAATTTAAGAGGTATGAGAAATTTGAAGAATGTTAAATAGGTATATTGTGTTTCCACTCATTCCAATTTTATTAATTCTGTTGTTACTAAAGTAAAACTTAGTCAAAGAATAATAAGATTTTTTTTTTATTTCTTGACATCCTTCAGTTATTCAATTTTAAACATTTAAAGAGCACATGCATGGAACACTGTTAGGCTTAAAAAGTCAGCCCTACCTCTTTCAGTTCAAGTTGTTTGGGGCATGATTACCTTAATCATTTAGAATCAAAGTATAGCTAGAACCAAACATAACAGATATGTTTCAAAGATGAAAAATTGACTTAAAAGATTATAATAAGACAATATAATATGTCAGGTTTTAAAAGGCAATGAATTACCAAAAACAGCGAATTGACTGTAGAGCAGCAATGAAATAATTCTATTTCTATGAGGGGAATTATATTAAATTCCTTAGGACAGAACAATAAAATGATTTTTATTGTTAATCTTCCTTCTAGTTTTCTTATAAGAGCACAATTGTACCAAGCAATGACATGTAAGGAAGAAATAAAAACATTTCTTTCAGTATATTCTTAATGTTGTAAGTTTTTATTAGTCCTTTATAGTCATACATAATAGTGAGTTTCATTTTAACATATCCGGAAATTGATATAACATGATATTCTTCATTTTGATCCCTAATACTTCCCCTTTCACTCACTTCTTCCCACCCCTGTCCACATTTCTTTACAATACTAGTCTTCTATTTATTGTGTGTTCTAATTGCTACATTATAGTTACACATAAAAATGAAATTCATTTTGATATATTTGTATATTCATAAGGCACAATTTGATCAATTTCATTCCATATTTCCTCACATTTCCCAATCCTTCCTTTTCTAATCCTCCCTCCTCAATATCCTTCCTCTGCTCCACTGCTCTGCCTTCCAATACCATGTAATCCCCTATTGCTTTCCTTATTTCTTCCTAGCTTCCACATACGAGAGAAAACTCTGGACCCTTTTGATTTTATGAGTTCAGTTTGGCTTATGTCACATAGCATGTTTTCCAATTCTATCTGTCTACCAATGAATGAAATGACATAATTTCATTCTTCTTTATGACTGATTTATATATATATATGATGGAGATATATATATATATTCCTTGTGGATATGATTTGCATCTTCCTAATTGCTAAGGATGTTGACCATTTGTATTTCTTATTTTAAGAAATGTCTGTTTGGATCATTTGTCACTTGTCATAGATCATATTTTTATTTGTTTGTCTTGTACCAGGAATTGAACCTAGGGGAATCACTGAGTCACATCTCCAGACCTTTTTATTTTTTTATTTTGAGTCAGGGTCTCACTAATTTAACTGAGATCCCACTAAATTGCTGAGTCTGACTTTGAACTTGTGATCCTCCTGCATCAGCTGGGAATACAGCCTTGTGTCATCATGCTGGACAATCATAGATTATTGATTGGGCTTTTTGGTTTTATTTATTTATTTGGTATTAAATTTTTTGATATTAATCCCCTGACAGAGGAGTAACTAAAGAAATTTTGCAAATTCTCTAGATTCTTTATACTCATTTCCTATGCTGTGCAGAACCTTTTAGAGACCATCCCACTTGCTGATTCTTGGTTTTATTTATTTAGCTTTAGGAGTCTCAAAAAAATTGGAACCTGTGCAATGTGTTGGGGTTTGAACCCTGTGCTTTTTCTAGAAGTTGCAATGTTTCTAGTCTAGTTTTTAGGTCTTCAATCCATATTGAGATGACTTTCACGGGGGGCGAGAGATATAGATCCAGTTTCATTATTCTACATATGGATATCCAATTTCCTCAGGAAAATTTGTTAGTGACTCTCTTTTCTTGAAATTTTGTTTTTGGTATCTTTGTCAAGTGTCAGATGACTGAACCTATGTGAATTTGTCTCTGTGTCTATCATTCTATTCCATTGATCTTCAGGTATGTTTTAATACAAGAAACAAATGGGAGTAGAAATGCAACATATATAGGCGGCTCTGCCCACTCCGGCTGCAGGCTCTCTTCTCGGGGCGATCCAAGATGGCGGCCTAGAGGGAGACTGCACCCCCGTCGCTCCAGAACCCAGGAGTTAAGAAGGGGAGGCATTGAGAGACTGGGACTGAAATAGAGCCACGGGTGAGTCTGCCCACTGGGTAAAGCTCGGCCCGGGGGGCAGGCCCAGATAGAGGTGGCTTATCGGAGCCGGGCAGGGCAGCTAGAGTCATCCACAGGCAGCCCTGCGCACTCCGGCGGTGGGCCCCGCCCACACAGCCAGCTTCTCCAGGTTCTCGGAACGGAACTGGCCCGCTGGTGAGAGCCTTTCTGACCAGAACAAGCTCCGAGTCCCGGAGCCAGTGCAGCTCAGCGTACTCTGGCACGCAAGCAGATTCAGGGTCCAGACAGGGCAGCCAGAGACTTCCCCAAGTAGTCTGGACCCCTGCGGTGGGAGGTGCCGTTCAAGGCTAGCCTCTCGGAGCTGACCGCCCAGTGAGAGACTTTCTACATAGAACCAGCCACAAGTCCCCGAACCAACGGAGAGCCTCGATCCGCAAACAGCCTCTGGGATCAGGGCAGGGCAGCCAGACACCTCTTCAGGCGGCTCTGCCCACTCCGGCTGCAGGCTCTCTTCTCGGGGCGATCCAAGATGGCGGCCTAGAGGGAGACTGCACCCCCTGTTGCTCCAGAACCCAGGAGTTAAGAAGGGGAGGCATTGAGAGACTGGGACTGAAATAGAGCCACAGGTGAGTCTGCCCACTGGGTAAAGCTCGGCCCGGGTGGCAGGCCCAGATAGAGGTGGCTTATCGGAGCCAGGCAGGGCAGCTAGAGTCTTCCCAAGGTAGCCTTCCACACTCCGGCAGTGAGCTCCTCCCACACGGCCAGCTGCACGGTGCAGGCCCACAGTGAGAGCATTTCAGCACAGAGCCAGTTCCAAATCGTGGAACCAGTAGGGGGCTAGGGGCAGTTTTCTTCGGATACGCTGCTTTTTCAGATTCCTCCAAGACATCAGGCTACTGAAGGCTGGGAGGTGATACACTGGAAATCTACAGGGACACTATAAGCCAATAGCGGAAAACTGCAATATCTCTGGGTCCCACTGACAACTGACCAATAAGAGAAAACAAGGGAAGAAAATGTCCCAAAAAAACCTAGATACTACATCAATAAAACCCAATGACAGCACAGCAGAAGAAATGTCAGAAAGGGAGTTCAGAATGTACGTAATTAAAACGATCAGAGAAGCTAATGAGGAGATGAAAGAGCAAATGCAGGCATTGAAGGAGGAGATGAAAGAGCAAATGCAGGCATTAAATGATCGCACCAATCAACAGTTAAAAGAACAAATATGCAAAGGAAGAGATCATTTCAATAAAGAGTTAGAGATACTGAAAAAAAACCAAACTGAAATACTTGAAATGAAGGAAACAATAAACCAAGTTAAAAACTCCATAGAAAGCATAACCAATAGAATGGAGCACCTGGAAGACAGAACCTCAGACATTGAAGACAAATTATTTAATCTTGAAAGCAAAGTTGGCCAAACAGAAAAGATGGTAAGAAATCATGAACAGAATCTACAAGAATTATGGGATATCATGAAAAGGCCAAATTTAAGAATTATTGGGATTGAGGAAGGCTTAGAGAAACAAACCAAAGGAATGAACAACCTATTCAATGAAATAATATCAGAAAATTTCCCAAATCTGAAGAATGAAATGGAAAACCAAATACAAGAGGCTTATAGAACTCCAAACATACAAAATTACAACAGACCCACACCAAGGCACATTATTATGAAAATACCTAACATACAAAATAAAGACAGAATATTAAAGGCCGCGAGAGAAAAGAATCAAATTACATTCAGAGGGAAACCAATAAGAATATCAGCAGATTTTTCAATCCAGACCCTAAAAGCCAGAAGGGCCTGGAACAACATTTACCAAGCCCTGAAAGAAAATGGATGCCAACCAAAAATCTTATACCCAGCAAAACTTACCTTCAAATTTGACGATGAAATGAGATCCTTCCATGATAAACAAAAGCTAAAGGAATTTACAAAAGGAAAGACAGCATTACAGAACATTCTCAGCAAAATATTCCATGAGGAAGAGATGAAAAACAACAATGCAAATCAGCAACAGGAGGCGCTAGCCTAAAGGAATAGCCAAATAAAGGAGAAACCAAATCATGCCAAAAACAAATATGAGTCAAATGACTGGGAATACAAATCCTATCACAATAATAACCCTGAATGTTAATGGCCTGAATTCATCAATCAAAAGACACAGACTGGCAGATTGGATTAAAAAGAAAAATCCAACAATATACTGCCTGCAAGAGACTCACCTCATAGAAAGAGACACCCATAGACTAAAGGTGAAAGGATGGGGAAAAACATACCATGCACACGGACACAGCAAAAAAGCTGGAGTATCCATCCTCATCTCAGATAATGTGGACTTCAAACCAAAACTAGTCAGAAGGGATAAAGAAGGACATTACATGCTGCTTAAGGGAAGCATAAATCAGCAAGACATAACAATCATAAATATCTATGCCCCGAACATTGGCTCATCCACGTACGTCAAACAAATCCTTCTCAATTACAGAAATCAAATAGACCACAACACAATAATACTAGGCGATTTTAACACACCTCTCTCACCTCTGGATAGATCGTCCAAACAAAAATTGAATAAAGAAACTATAGATCTCAACAACACAATCAGCAATTTAGACTTAACAGACATATATAGAATATACCATCCAACAAAGAACGAATACACTTTCTTCTCAACAGCACATGGATCCTTCTCTAAAATAGACCATATTTTATGCCACAAAGCTACTGTTAGCAAATACAAGAAGATAGAGATACTACCTTGTACTCTATCAGATCATAATGGATTGAAATTAGAAATAAATGACAGAATAAAAAACAGAAACTTCTCCAATACTTGGAGACTAAATAATACACTATTATACGATGAATGGATAACAGAAGACATCAGGAGGGAAATAAAAAAATTCTTAGAAGTAAACGAGAACAAAGACACATCATATCAAAATCTCTGGGACACTATGAAAGCAGTACTTAGAGGAAGATTTATTTCATGGGGTGCATTCAAAAAAGAAGTAGAAATCAACAAATAAACGACTTAACACTACAGGTCAAAGCACTAGAAAAAGAAGAGCAGACCAATACCAAAAGTAGTAGAAGACAGGAAATAGTTAAAATCAGAGCCGAAATCAACGAAATCGAAACAAAAGAAACAATTGGAAAAATTAACAAATTAAATAGTTGGTTCTTTGAAAAAATAAATAAAATTGATAAACCCTTAGCCACACTAACAAAGAGAAAGAGGGAGAAAACTCAAATTACTAAAATTCGGAACGAACAAGGAAACATCACAACAGACACGAGTGAAATACAAAACATAATTAGAAGCTATTTCGAAAATCTATACTCCAACAAAACAGAAAACCTCGAAGACATCAACAAATTTCTAGAGACATATGAATTACCTAAACTGAACGAGGAGGACATACACAACCTAAATAAACCAATTTCAAGCAAGGAAATAGAAGAGGTCATCAAAAGCCTACCAACAAAGAAAAGTCCAGGACCAGATGGGTTCTCAGCCGAGTTCTACAAAACCTTTAAAGAAGAGCTCATTCCAATACTCCTCAAACTATTTCATGAAATAGAAGAGGAGGGAACCCTCCCAAACTCGTTCTATGAAGCCAATATCACCCTGATACCTAAACCAGACAGAGACACATCGAGGAAGGAAAATTTCAGACCAATATCCTTAATGAACATCGATGCAAAAATTCTCAACAAAATTTTAGCAAATCGCATACAAATATATATTAAAAAGATAGTGCACCACGATCAAGTGGGTTTTATCCCAGGGATGCAAGGTTGGTTCAACATCTGGAAATCAATAAATGTCAGTCACCATATCAACAGACTTAAAGTTAAGAATCACATGATTATTTCAATAGATGCAGAAAAAGCATTCGATAAAATACAGCATCCCTTCATGCTCAAAACACTAGAAAAAATTGGGGTAGTGGGAACATTCCTAAACATTATAAAGGCAATCTACACTAAGCCCATGGCTAATATCATTCTAAATGGTGAAAAACTGAAAGCGTTCCCCCTAAAAACTGGAACAAGGCAGGGATGCCCTCTTTCACCACTTCTATTCAACATCGTCCTTGAGACTCTAGCCAGAGCAATCAGACAAACCAAAGAAATTAAAGGGATACGAATAGGAAAAGAACTCAAACTATCCCTGTTCGCTGATGACATGATTATATATTTAGAGGAACCTGGAAATTCCACCAGAAAACTTTTAGAACTCATAAGTGAATTCAGTAAAGTAGCAGGTTACAAGATCAATGCTCATAAATCCAATGCATTTTTATACATAAGTGATGAATCTTCAGAAAGAGAAATTAGGAAAACTACCCCATTCACAATAGCATCGAAAAAAATAAAATACTTGGGAATCAATCTCACAAAAGAGGTGAAAGACCTCTACAATGAGAACTACAGAACACTAAAGAAAGAAATTCAAGAAAACCTTAGAAGATGGAAAGATCTCCCATGTTCCTGGATAGGCAGAATTAATATCGTCAAAATGGCCATACTACCTAAAGTGCTATACAGATTCAATGCAATTCCAATTAAAATCCCAATGATGTACCTTGCAGAAATAGAGCAAGCAATTATGAAATTCATCTGGAAGAATAAAAACCTAGAATAGCTAAAGCAATCCTCAGTAGCAAGAGCGAAGCAGGGGGTATCGCAATACCAGATCTTCAACTCTACTACAAAGCAATAGTAACAAAAACGGCATGGTATTGGTACCAAAATAGACAGGTAGATCAATGGTACAGAATAGAGGACATGGACACAAACCCAAATAAATACAATTTTCTCATACTAGACAAAGGTTCCAACAATATGCAATGGAGAAAAGATAGCCTCTTCAACAAATGGTGCTGGGAAAACTGGAAAACCATATGCAATAGAATGAAATTAAACCCCTATCTCTCACCCTACACAAAACTCAACTCAAAATGGATCAAGGACCTTGGAATCAGACCAGAGACCCTGCATCTTATAGAAGAAAAAGTGGGTACAAATCTTCAACTTGTTGGCTTAGGATCAGACTTCCTTAACAGGACTCCCATAGCACAAGAAATAAAAGCAAGAATCAACAACTGGGATAGATTCAAACTAAAAAGCTTTCTCTCAGCAAAGGAAACTATCAGAAATGTGAAGAGAGAGCCTACAGAGTGGGAGAATATTTTTGCCAACCATACCTCAGATAGAGCGCTAATTTCCAGAATCTATAAAGAACTCAAAAAACTCTACACGAAGAATACAAATAATCCAATCAACAAATGGGCTAAGGAAATGAACAGACACTTCACAGAAGAAGATGTACAAGTAATCAACAGATATATGAAAAAATGTTCAACATCCCTAGTAATAAGAGAAATGCAAATCAAAACTACCCTAAGATTTCATCTCACCCCAATTGGAATGGCGATTATCAAGAACACAAGCAACAATAGGTGTTGGCGAGGATGTGGTGAAAAAGGAACACTCATACATTGCTAGTGGGGTTGCAAATTAGTGCAGCCACTCTGGAAAGCAGTATGGAGATTCCTCAGAAAGCTTGGAATGGAAACACCATTTGACCCAGCTATCCCACTCCTTGGTCTATACCCAAAGGACTTAAAATCAGCATACTACAGAGATACAGCCACATCAATGTTCATTGCTGCTCAATTCACCATAGCCAGATTGTGGAACCAACCTAGATGCCCTTCAGTTGATGAATGGATAAAGAAACTGTGGCATATTTATACAATGGAATATTACTCCACAATGAAGAATGATAAAATTATGGCATTTGTAGGCAAATGGTCGAAATTGGAGAATATCATGCTAAGTGAGATAAGCCAATCTCAAAAAACTAAAGGACGAATGATCTCGCTGATAAGCGGATGAGGACATATAATGGGGGTGGGAGGGGTTAGCATTAGGTTTAGGGTTAGGTTTAGAGTTAGGCTAAGGAGAGCGGTAAGAATGAAGGAAAGAAGGACTATATAAAGGGAAAAGGGTGGGAGGGTTGGGGGGGAAGGGAAAAAAAAGAAACATCATTACCCTATGTAAACGTAAAAAAATAAATAAAAAAAAAAAAAAAAAGAAATGCAACATATAAAAATCTATGAAGGCAGCTCTAAGAGGAAAGTTCATAGCATTGAGCGTCTATATAAAAAAAGAAAAACAAAGATTCCAAACAAAATCTAATGTTAAATATTAAGGCCTAGAGAAGCAAGAACAGACTAACTCCAGAAGCAGTTTATAATAAAAAATATTTAAGATTAATTGAAATTAATGAAATAGAATATCTAAAATAATTACAAAGAATCAGTGCAACAAAGAGTTGTTTTTTTTAATTTTCTCACATTGATTGGTTATACATGATAGTAGAATGCATTTGACATACCATTATAACCGCTCATTCTTCTGGTTTTACATGATATAGAATTACACCAGTTGTGTAATCATATATGTACATAGGGTAATAATGTCCAGTTCATTCTACCCTCCTTCCTACCCCAAACTCCCTCCCCTCCTTTTACTCCCATCTGTCCAAACCAAAGTACCTCTATTGTTCCCTAGCCCCATCCCCTTATTGTGATTAGCATCCCCATATCTGAGAAAATTTTCAGACTTTAGTTCTTTGAGATTGGCTTATTTTGCTTAACATGATATTCTCAAGCTCTGTCCATTTATCAGCAAATGCCATAATTTCATTCTTCTTTAAAGTTGAGTGATATTCCACTGTGTATACATAGTACATTTTCTTTAGCCATTAATCTGTTGAAGGGCATCTAGGTTGGTTACATAGCTTAGCTATTGTGAGTTGAACTTCTATAAATAATGATGTGGCTGCATCACTGTAGTATGCTTATTTTAAATCCTTTGGGTATATACAAAGGAATGGAATTACTGGGTCAAATGGTGGCTGTATTCCAAGTTTTCTGAGGAATCTCCATACTTCTTTCCATAATGGTTGCACAAATTTGCAGTCCCACCAACAATATGAGTGTACCTTTTTCCCCACATCCTTGTCAAAATTTATCATTGCTTATATTTTTGATAATTGACATTCTTACTGGAGTAAGATAAAATCTTAGTGTAGTTTTGATTTACATTTCTGTAATTGCTAGAGATGTTGAACATTTTTTCACGTATTTGTTGATTGATTGTATGTCTTCATCTGTGAAGTGTTTGTTCAATCCCATAGCCCATTTATTTATTGGGTTATTTGTCTTTTGGTTTTAAGTTTTAAAGTTCTTTATACATCCTGGAAATTAATGCCCCATATGAAGTACAGGTGGTAAAGATTATCTCTCATTCTCCAAGCTCTGTCTTCATGACCTTGATATTTTCTTTTGCTGTGAAGAAGTTTTGTAGTTTGATCCCATCCCATTTATTGATTCTTGATTTTATTTCTTGCATTCTAAGAGTTTTATTATGAAAATCTGTTCCTAAACTGACATGGTGGAAATTTGGGCCTACTTTTTCTTCTATTAGGCACAGGGTCTCTGTTCTAGTACCTAAGTCCTTTTGTAAACTAGAGTGGTAAACTGTGAGCTGAACTAATCAAAAGAAAGAGAAAGATGATCAAAATAAACAAAATTAGAGATGAAAAAGCAATTATCCTTAGGATTATTTAGAAACTATTTTGAAAACAGAATAAATTTGAAAATCTAGAGGATAGCAACAAATTTCTAGATATATACAAACTACCCAAATTGAACAAAAAGAATATAGAAAACCTAAAAAGACCAACATCAAGGAATAAGACTGAAGCAATAATTAAAAGTTTTCAATAAAGAAAGGTTCAATACCAAATGATTCTCAGCTGGATTATACCAAACCCTTAAAGAACTAATGTCAATCTTTCTCAAATTATTCCATTAAATAGAAAAGGAGGGAACAGTTCTTAATTAATTCTATGAATCTAATAACATTCTGACATCAAAACAAGATAAAGAGGTATCAAGGAATAAAAATCACAGACCAATAGCTAAAGACAAAATATTAGCAATCCACATTAAAAAGAAAAATAAGTTAAGATGATTGTTCACTTTGATCAAGTTGGTTTCATCCAAGGGATGCAAATTTGTTTCAATATACACAAACCAATATGTTTAATACATTACATATACAGAATTAAGGACCACAATCATATGATCACATCAATAGATGCAGGAAAAACCTTCTGGAAATTGCAGCACCCATTCCTGTTAAAAATCCTGAAGAAACTAGAGTTAGAATGAACTTATTTCAACATTATAAAGACTACATATTACAAAACCAAAACCAACATCACACTGAATAGAGAAAATCCGAAAGCATTTCCTCTAAGATCAGGTACATGACAAGGATGTCCAACTTCTTCAACTTCTATTCAATATAGTTCTTACAGTTCTTTTCAGAAAACTCAGGCAAAAGAAGTAAATTAAAGGGATATAAATAGGAAAATAAGTCAAATTATTTTCTTTGCTGATGATCTAATTTATACTTGTAAGTTTATAAAAAGTCCCACCAGAATAATTCTATAACTGATAAAATTTCATCAAAGTAGAAGGATACAAGATCAGCATACAAAACTTAATAGATTTTCTGAATTCCAATAATGAATCTGCTGAGAAAGAAATAAGGAAAATAATTCAATTTACAATAGTCTCAAAGTATTTGGGAATAAATCTAACCAATGAGATGAAACACTTCTACATTGGTAATTATAGGACACAAAAGAAAAACTTGAACAAGACCTCAGAAGATAGGAATAACTCCCATGCTCTTGGATAGGCATAATTAGTACTGTCAAAATGGATATCTTACAATAGGTGACCTACAGACTCAATGTGATCCCAATGAAATTACAATGACATTCTTCAGAGAATTAGAATAAACAGTTCTAACAGACCTAAAATTCATATCAAAGAATATAAGAGCAATGCTTGAAATACCAGTAATACCTGATCTAAAGTTCTACTATAGAACTATAATGATAAAAAAAGCATTCTTAATTTAGTTCACAATTTTCCAAATAAGTTAAGATTTCTTGATTTTTCCTGTTTGAAGAAATTTATAAATAATAGAACATTTTCTTTTGTGTGTAGATACAACTCTATCTTTTCTAGATCATTACACAGTCCAAATTTTATAATTTATCTCCAACTCTTCATATTTTAAGAGTTGTTACATTCTCCGTCATGAAATCAGAATGGTCTCAGTAAAATGATTTTTGTTTTGGTCTTACTTTCTATGTCTAATTGATAATAGTGCAAAGTTTTATCTCATGGCTTTTCTTTTCCCTTAGCATTTCCATTTTTGTTTTCTAATCCATAAGCAAAATGTGCACTATCTTAGTTTATCTTGTTTGCTACATTCATTCAATCTTATCAATTTTTGCTAATCATCTTCCTTTATTCATACAATTCTTTCATTTATAAAATTTAAAAACATTTCAAAATATGATTTGCTGCAATATTTGATTTTGTTTCCTTTAAGATGAATGATTTATTAAAATGATAATAGAAATAATAACAGGTAATTAAATAATAAGTACCTGACTTCTATGTAGAAAATCAAAAGTTGCATCTAAATGTTTTGTTTGTGGCATGTCTCTCCCTCTTTCCTGTCCTCAATATTTTAATACATCAGGTCTACTCTTTAATCCTTTCTTGAACTACTATTGAAAGGAAATAAATTTCTGGTAATAGAAAACAAATAGAAATTAAACATATATAAGTGGCAACACAATATAGACATGGTATAGAACCTCTATTCATTTGTAATATGAAATTTAGGAATTAAGGCTGGGCGCAGTAGTGCATGCCTGTAACCCCAACAGCTCAGGAAGCTGAAGCAGGAGGATCATGAGCTCACAGGCAGCCTCAGCAAAAAGGACTGTGTTTCTAAATAAAATACAAAATAGGGCTGGGGATGTGGCTCAGTGGTCTAGTGCCCTGAGTTCAATCTCACTTACCCACCCCTCCAAAAATTTAGGAATTAAGTAGATTAGATTATTCTCTTGAACATCTCATAGAACTGTTGTTATTTTTGTTCACATTTCTGTTAATATGAGAAAGTTATTTGTTTTCAATAAACCCTTCACCACAGAACTTAGAGTTGTCTGCATTATTCAATGAAAGAATAATACTTCTGTTATGATTTAGATATGAGGTGTCCTACAAAAGCTCATATGTGAGATAATGCAAGAAAGTTTATAGGTCAAATGATTGGACCATAAGAACCTTAAACTAATCAGTACATTAATTAATCTAATGGATTCACTAGGTTGTTACTGTAGGCAGGTAGGGTGTGACTGGAGAAAATAGGTTGTGGGGGCCTGGCATCCAGGATTTATTTTATTACTGGTGAGGGAGTGCTCTCCTCTGCTTCCTGGTACAAACTCCAGAGCTGCTTTCTTCTGCCATGTCCTTCTGCTCTGATATTCTTCCTCACTGTTTGCCCTGAGCAATGGAAATGGCCATCTATAGAATGAAACCTCTGAAACTATGATCACCAAATAAATCTTTTCTCTTCTAAAATTGTTCTTGTTAGATGTTTGGGTCACCGCAGTTTACATTTTCAGATTCATATTATATTTACTCTCTGACCCAATTTTTTAACATAATAGTTTCTTATTTTGATGTTTTCCTTTTGCTAATTACATTCTCTCCATTTATAATAAGATTTTTTTAGTCTAAATGGATAATCTAGGTCTGAAGTCATTGCTGTATATATCAGGGTGGAAATACACAAACATTTTTGAGATTATCAATTTGTGAAATTATTAAAATAACACATAATTTAAATTCTTCCTGCTACCTAAACCAGGTGATTGTATCAAGAACAATGATAGTAATGATAAACTAGAGTTATTTTATAATTTTTTAGTGAAACACTTGGAGATTTAGGAGGTTCCTTCAACTTGAAAGAACTGAGAGTAGTATAGGTTAATACAAATAGCTAAAGAAGGTGAATTTATATACAGAGATATGTATCATAAATATATATATATATATATATATATATATATATTTTTTTTTTTTTTTTTTTTTTTTTTTTGCAGTGCTGGGGATTGAACCCAGGATCTTGTGCTTGCAAGGGAGGCACTCTACCAACTGAGCTATCTCCCCAGCCCTGCATCAGAAATATTGTAGATTCAATTCCAGTTCACAGCAAACAGTTACAAACAGTTACAAACAGTTACAGTTTTATTTCCCAGTGCATATACAGTTGATCTATACAGTAAAATATACTCTATTAAATGTGCAATAACACTCGCTATGTATAAAAGATAATTTAAAAAAAAATCTAATAGAAACTAAGAATCAGCTGAGCTCTCAGTGAGTCATAAACTTACTGCTGCAATACGGTCTTGCCATGATGTTGCTGGTGACTGACTAATAAGAATGTTGATTGCTAATGATTTGGGAAGGTTGTAGAAATTTATTGAAATATGACAACAATGAAATTTTCCATGTCAATTGACTTTCTTTTATGAGACATTCCTCTGTAGGTTGAAATGCTATATCATAGCACTTTACTCAAAGTAGAACTTCTTTAAAAATTTCAGTCAGTCCTCTCAAACCCACGTGACACTTTATAAACTAAGTTTATGTAATATTTTAAATCCTTTGTTCAACAATGTTTGGTGCACTTTCACCAGGAGTGCCTTCTTCTAAAGAAGGATTTTCTTCACTCCTTCCTAAGAAGCAACACAACATCTGTTGGTTTTATTACTACATTGAAGCAATCAGTCATGTCTTCAGACTCTACTTCTAATTCCAGTTCTCTTGCTATTTCTAATGCATCTGCACTTAGTATGCCCACTGAATTCTTGAACTCTTCCATTATCCATCAAGTAAGAGTTAAATTATTTCAAATTCCTACTAATATTGATATTTGACCTCTTCCCTTTATATCAAAAATGTTCTTAATGTCATGTGGAAAGGAAATCCTTTCCTGAAGGTTTTCATTTTATTTTGAAAATACTCGTTAGAAGAAAAATTATGTATAACAGCTATAGCTTTAAAACTTCTATTATATAATAAGACTTTAAATTAAATATTATTCTATGATGCATAGGATGCAAAATATATTTTGTTTTAACCAGCAAGGAAACGACATTGTACATCTCCGTAAGGTGCATTGTCAATGAGTATTAATATTTGAAAAGATCTTTTTTCTGAGCAATAAATCTCAATATTGGGCTTAAATATTCAATATAACATGTTATAAGCAGAAATTTTTTCATCCAGGTATTTTTCTTCCACTTATAGAACACCAGCAATGCAAATTCACCAGGCTAGTGTTCTAAAGAACCCTATATTTCAAGTCACCAGTTGCCTTGGTCCCTAAAAATTAGGTCAGCCTGTCCTTTGAAGCTTTGAAGCAAGAGATTGACTTCTCCGCTCTAGCTATGAGAGTTCTAGATGCTATCATCTTTCAATGGATTGCTGTTTCCACCAAACTGAACATCTTGGGTTTAGTGTGGCCATGACTATCAGTTATTTTAAAGATACTTCCTGAATAACTCATTACAGCTTCTACATCAGTACTACCTGCTTTATGTTTCCCTTTTGTGCCATGAAGATAGATTCTTTTCTTGAACTCCTGAACCAAATATTGCTAGGTTCAAACATTTTTCTGTAGTTTCCTTATCTCTCTCAGTCTTTATAGGGATTAGGACCTTGCTCTGGATAAAGATTTGACTACTGGCATTTCGTGTCTGTCTTGATCTTTCCAGATCACAAAAACTTTCTACCTATCAGTAATCAGGCTTTTTTGTTTGTTGTTGTTATCGTTTTCTTGTTGTTATTTTGTTTACCATTCATGTATTCTCTAGGGCAGTACTTTTAATTTTCTCCAAATACTTTTCCTTTGCATTCACATTTTGACAGTTTGTCCCAGAAGCCTGATGTTCAGCCTATTTTCAGTTTTCAACATGACTTCCTAAATGTAAACTTAGTTTACAACATGTCAATTCAGATTCCTCTTGAATTTTAATCATTTCTAGTTTTGACTAAAAGTGAGAGATGTGCACTCTTCCTTCACTTGAACACTTCTTATGAGTTTCATATGACACAGTGGAAGAAGTTACAGAAGTCAAAGAAGGAAGCAATGTCAAATAAATTGGTACATATTAAAGAAGAGGGAGAAGAAAGTCTGTGTAACCAAAGAGGTTTAGATTTCAGGTGTTGACTTAAATAATCTTTTAAATACAATAATCTTTTTAAATACAGTTTTCAGAATTGGAAAGCATGAAATGACTATTTTTAAACGTCTCCTTGAAGAAGTAGGTCAATTTGTTGGTGTCTGTTTCTTAAAATTTGTGAAGTAAGACCAATTATGACTGAAGTGATGGAAAGTTAGAAAAGGAACTTGAGATCTGAGGGCATCACTTGTATTTGTCTGTGAGTGGTGTTATCAATGGAAGAAAACTTTAGACTACTAGCATTTGAAACTCTGAAGATCTATCAAAGTATATTTTGGGTTATTTAGGTCACACTGATAGAAAAGCTAATGCTATTAAGTGCTTTTGAGTGTTCAAAAAAGTCCAGAATAGTGTAACAAAGGTTTCTGCCAAGGATGTAAGAGATAAGGAAATGGAAATTAATTATCTATATTTGTATAATTCTCCCATAGAGCAAATATTGGAAATAAAAAATCAATAACTATACCTGTATTCAGCACAACAAAAAACAAAGTTCTTAGATTAGTATTTTTCCTTTGCTTCCTCAATGAAAAAGAACTGTATCATTAATCTTTTGGGCCTAAATGAAGACTTTCATAAGATTCTAACTCAAAAATATTCTTTTATTTTCATTTTCTTTTGTAGTGAAATGGGAGATTGATTACTGTTGATAGTAATAGGGGAGCTTGTCTTAGTCAGTTTAGACTGTTATAACAAATTTGCCACAGACTAGATAGAAGAAAGAACAAAAATGTATTTCTCACAATACTGGAGTCTAAGAAGACCAAGATTGAGGCCAACAGATCAGTAGACTGGTTGTCAAGAGAGAGTACTCTTCTTGATGTGAAAAAAAACTATCTTTCTGCATTATCCCTGTTTGATGGGGAGGCAGAGTTCATCACCACTGTAGTGTCTCTTCTTAAAAAGGTACTAATCTCATCTTGAGAGATCTGCTCTCATGACTCATGTACCTTCCAAATACTCCATCTCCAAATTCCATTATATCAAAGATTAGCCTTCAAAGAAATGAACTCCAACACATTCTGTTCATGGCAATAATTTTTTTAAATACAGTTTTCAGAATGGTAAGATTTTTGGTATAATCTGCAGTGAAGCTGACCTTTAAAAAATGATGTGATTATAATGCCATCTCTCTGATTATTTAGTGACTCCCATATTTTCTTCTAAAAATTAATAAGAATACCAGAATCCTAAAAGTGTGTTATGATGTTCAATATCACTTGAGGTTTTTCTAGTTCTCCAGCTGCCTCTCAAGTCTCTCCATTTTTTGTGGTCCAACTGCTACAGTTGACTATATCTCTAATTCATCAGGTTTCTTCCAGCATCCAGCATTTTAACATGTCCTTTCTTCTGACAGCATGGCACTCTCCATTATTTTACCTTTCTACTTCATCAGCAAGCTTTCTCCCACTTGACTTAAGATCTTGAAGCTCAAAGAGCATTTCTTCAGAGTAGGCATCCTAAAACATGCAGGTTTCTTTGACATATATACGGTCTCAAAGAGCACTACAACATAAGAACTTGTAACTCAGAGGTACTTATTTGATGTGCATCTGTCTCACACATATATTGTTAAGTTCAAGGAATTCAAGGAATTAAGGCTTTGTATATGTGTGCATGCAACCTTAGCAACCTCCATATTTTCAGCATCAATTTAAATGCCCTACCAAAAATGAAAGAATTATTTCATATATGGATGTACATTAAAAAAGTAGTCTTTCATGGTGTTCATACTCTAGAAATTATGCTTTTGTCAACTTATCTCAAAGAAATTGTTAAGTATGAATGAAATATTCAAATAAATGATACATGGCCTAACATTTTGATAAAAGGAGTTTTGGCAATACATTCAAATTCAACAACAGGAGATTGAAAAAATAATTTTGGATATACCTATTTTGTGAAACCTAAAATACACACAATTAGGTCGATGGAGATTAAAGCCTAATTAGTTCAAAGTATCTTTCTACATTTTTCAGGATTTTGGCTAATCTACCTAATCTGTCTTCTATGACATATACAAACTTAATGTCAGTATTAAGCATTCATATAATTTTTTAAGTTTTCTAAATTTAAATAATATTGAAAGGAAAATAAGTTTTTATAAAATTTATATAATGAGATATAGACCATAAAAACTAACATTTACTAAATATATATTTTTGTGTTCATTTTAAATAATCTTTTACCTTAAAGTTGACAACACTTTTGGTTGAGAATTATGCTTTTCTCTTCTGAAATTCCAACTATCACTATTATGTATTTGGTATAAATAAATGCTATTGGAATTTGTGCACATTTGAAGATATACATATTTTTGGAAAGCAGCATTTTCCAAAGGCATTACTACTGAATTATATTTCCTTGAGTATGGCAGTTGAGGTAAAATTTCACAGTAACTAATTATTTTAATTAATTTATTGCCAAGGAACTGCTATCTGGAAATGTTGTAAATGGATTGCTCAGTATCTCAGTAATGAATCAATGCTTGAAAAGAAATGGTCTGAATCTCATGGTTAAGACCAGAGGAGGTATCATGCTGATATTACACTCTTTCTCTAGGAAAGCACTTAGTCACAACATATTTCTTGAAAGATTAGTCTCTGTGATGTTGAATCTGAATCGTTCATTTGAATGGATTAAGACATACCTAAGATTAAGAAACTTCTGGGTATGTTGATGAGGGTATTTCCAGAGATAACTGGCATGTGGGATAGCAAATTAAGAGACACCTACCTGAAATTTGGTGGCACTCTCCAATAGTCTAGGGGTCCAGCAGCAACAAAGAAGGAATAAAAGATGAAGAAGTGGCAGAGGCAAGCTCCATTCTTGAGAGGGTGTCTCCATTGCAACTGCCTTACCTGAGGATATCTGACTCCAGCTCCTGCATTTTCCGAAGCAGACTCTGACCAGCTCTTCCCCATGGAGCTTCCAGGCCTTCGGAATTGGATTGGGGCTGAATCATTGTTCCTTTTAATCTGAGACTTCAACTTCTTGGAGCAAGCAGCTACTGATTCCTCCAACTTTCCAGTGTACACACAACCACTGGGGACTATCAAGTTTCTGATCTTGTGAACCATCTACTAAGGCCCCTTATGTAGTCATAATACGAGTACTTTTGGTTTTGTTCCTCTAGAGAACCTGATTAATACAATCTCATGATTTTATTCTTCACAAAACTTTCACAGATTTTTCTATAATACTCATGAGTTTATTTTGAAAGTCCTAGTTAAAATGGAAATGTACTACATGGAAGAAGTATGATGTCTGTCATTCTGGTTCATGAGCATTTTAACGTGAATCAGTTTGTCAAATTAAATAATACTTATACATTGAAATTTTTAAGGGCATATAAAAAAATTACCATTTAAAAATTGTATTGAAAATGTGGTCCCCCAAATAAGTGTATTTATTAGTAATATAATTTTTGATCTCTGCCATCAAAAGTTCCATTAATATATAAAAAGAAAATAAATCATAACATATTTAATGCTTGGATATATCATATAATGCACTAAGTGACTAACACTGAACATTAATTTACCAAGCATCCCATATAATGCACTAAGTGACTAACACTGAATTCACTAATTTACCAGCATCCCAAAGAGTTAGGTAATACAGTTTGCATTTTGCAAAGGAGAAAGCACACGGAAGATAAATGGAATGCAACTATGCATGAAAAAAAGAAAATCTCTATTTCTGACTTCCAAACATCTATCTGAAATTTTGGAATGTTGACTTTAAAAAGAAAAATATATTTAATCATCTACTCTACCCTTGAATAACTAAAAAACATGAATAAATAATAAATTAGAAAATTATGCAACATTTCAATTATAGTACATACAATTTTTGTGGTTCTTAAAAATAATACTTTTTACTCATCCCTACCTTTGGAGAAAAATATTGTCATGTACCCTCCTGATGAATATCTAAAACCTCGTCACTGAACGACTCATGGCAATAAGCCCTTGGAAGTATCAGAATGTGATTATTCTAAAGAGAAAAAGAAGTAAATATGATTACCTTTAACAAATTTAACCAATGACTAGTGCATGCTAAAAAAATGTCTTGCCAAAATTGCATGTTGGTTTTTTAAGTATAGACAAAGAATTTTAAGATGGTAGTAACATCATTAATTCAATAGATTAAAAAACTTTTACTAATTTTGCAAAATCTGCCTGAATTTGCAGGTGTGAAAGGATTAGATTGAATTTTACATTCCATTCAGGTGAGTGTTTAAAATAAGTTTTCAAAGGAAATAATTATCAAACTATGAAATTCAATGTGCATAGAATGTTCTGGTTTTCAGATTATTAAATGTTATCTAATTTAGGTACAAATTGCATCTAAATATTGTATATGTCTAGTATATTTAGGTCACATACATATATATGTATGTATATATTTAAAATATGGATATGCATATTTCCATAATTTAGCTGATATATTTTACTATACTTCTTGTCAATAGGAAAATTCTTTGGCATTGATACCTGCTAGTGTTTGTTGTTAATATACATAGGTAAGAAAAAAATGGTTCAAATTAATGTTTTTGATACTATCAGAGGTTGTAGCACAATTACAAAATGAGGCCAGGAAATTTAGCATTATTTCAGGGATATGTTTTTAATTTTAAATTGTGGATATACAGAATGACATGCCATTGTCAAGGACTATTTGAAGTATTTAAGTTCACCTTACAACAAAACTAAACAATATATAAGTATTGGGGTTTGTAATGCTTGTACGAGTTGCTGAAAATTTCAAATTCTGGCCCAAATGGAGCAACATTTACCACACTTGCACTCCTACTTGAGACACACACAGAACAGACCAAGCACATGAGCAAAAATTTGTAATATATTCAAGAGCAGATATTTAAGGACAGTGGCTTCTGAGTGAGGAAAAAAAATCAAGCAGAATACAGATATTGCCTTATATTGTAGTTTTGAGAATTTCTACACTGGGATGCAGGGAGATTAAATTGAATTGAGAACTTAGAGCTGCAAGTCCAAGTTTCCAAAGAGTTGAAGCTTGTAGGGCAGGAAACTGAAGAGGAGACAGTTGCACATAAAAGGAACTATTGAGGTTGCAGAGGGTCCTTTGCCACAAAGCACTCAATTGTTGAATAGTAATCACAGGTGAATGTGTGTAGCCTAATTATACATACTGTAAACCTCAGGATTCATAGGGTTTTGCAGTGAGCACATAGTAAGATGTTACCTCCGTGACGGTAATTAATGGTTGTCATCAATTAACCAAACCCAAGTTAGAAATGCAGGATCTTAGTCCCCACCCTGCAATAAAGTGCATATTTTTACCATGATCTTGAAGTGACTGCTAGAAACATTGAAGTTTGAACATGATAGGATTATGAAACATCGTCTTCAATTTAATAGTCAAATTCGTTAGGGTAACATCTCTAGCAGATGTACATTTATTTTTGTGTATTGATTAATTGATTCAGACCAAGAATCAACTGATATTGATATTACATCTATTAATCTAGCAGTCATTTTAAAGTGATACGTTTTGGTAAAATTTTTTAATTGTAATTAGTGCAATGAACAATGAGAAGATGAAATTTTAGAAAATAACGACCAACAGAACATTGACCTAAGTTTTGGGTGAAAAATTGATACTTTCTGATGACCACAAATTATTACCAAACTTATATATTAAGAAGACTTTGCTAATATTTTACATTAAGTACCTGGTTCTCTGGCATAATCCCTAGATTATTGGAGGTGCCAAGTAAATATAAAGGAATATGATAGTTTTGTACTTTTAACCATTCTGTTTTTTTTAGAATGGAGCACAAAAAATTTTTAATGGAATATTACTAATAAATTTGGATTATTTAATAAGAAATTTTCCATGGAATAATTTCACTAGTAATTGTACATTTTTAATCTTGAAAACATTATTAGCTGGAGAAGAAACTTTACTAATACTTTCAAATGTTACTTCAGAAACTATGGTGCAAATAGTATCTGTAAGATATGAAAAAAAATTTTCTCATTTATAATGAACTTATTAATGAAAACTGTGTTAACAATGGCTTATTACACTGAGCATAACTATTGCCTAGGCACCAATATGCATATAAAACTATAACCTTAAAACACATATTTATTGAATTTTAATTTTCATTGCTTTAAGTGTCAATATACACCATCTCATCTTGTGACTTTGCATCTCCAATTTTAGTCATTTTGCAAACTAAATGATTATTTTTATATAAATCAGTATTATCCAACCCTTACAAAGTAAACAACATATAATTTGCAAAATACAGCAATTCCATGGACATATTAATTTACTCTACAATTATTTATTGAATGAGTTAATTCTGTCAGTATAAATTCATAAATGTATCACACATGATGACTACAGAGTATGTGAGAGGAAAAATAAGAGTAACTAATTCCTACTTATTTGCTGGTAAGATTTCATATGAATGGTTTGTACGATGATAAATCTTATAAATGATAATTTTTTTGACAATCATTTGACATGAATATTAACCAATACGTCATAGATGTGTCACATCTACCAATTTCTAAAGTTTATTTAAAATAATATGATACTACATTTTTTAACAAATTATCAGCTAAGGTCTTTGTGTTTTTTTTTTTTTTACTTTAATTTTATGTCTCCTTTATACATTATATTGCAATTTTCCCTAATACCACTAAGATATTTAAGTTATTAATAAATTTAATAACTTAAATATCTTAGTTTAATAACTTAGAACTATTAAATGAACAATGTATCAGTGAATCTCTCCTACAATGTATGAGACAGGTACTATATAACCCATAATCAGAAAATGAAAAAAAAAATTATAGTATGTCTTTCTCAAAGACTATTGCATTTACTAAAACTCTCTAAAACCAAGTTAAATATATCATATCATTAATTCAGATAGGCATTAGAAATCTTATATTTTATCACACATAGATTTTCTTGTGTTTATATTGTATATATGGAGATCACAGAAGATTTAACTTATTAATGAAAGAGATCTAAAAAATAAAATGTCTTTCCTATTGGAAAGTGAAGAGTATATTTTATTGAGTGTTTTGTCCAGTGGGGTTTTCATTTAGATCAATATAGTCTCTTTCCATCACATTTTTTGTTTCTAGCAAAAATAAAGATAAATTTGTCTGTTTGTTACTAGTTTTCATTTGCTTTGTTTTGTTTTACAGAACAATACTTGGTTGTTTAAGCGAAGAATTATTACCTAATTTCACACCAATTTTTGGAATTTGACCTGATTATGTTTTCTATTATGCAATTTTTCAACTACCTGATTACTTCTAATCTTGATCCATTTTATATTTTACAGATAGTGTGGCTAATATTAAAATTCACTGAGAGGTGACCGGCCATTAGTGAATTCCTAAGAAAACAGAGTCCTAAAATTAGATATGTTTTTCATATTTAAGAGTAGAGAAAAACTTTCAAGTTACTGCCCTAAAGTTCATGACTCTAAATCACCATTATATGAGTGTCATAAAGGAGTCTTTGTCCACAGGACTAGTCAAGACTTATCATTCAAAATAGGTACAGCAGATGGAGTGGCAAGCTAAGAATTATTGAGCATTACTGAGAGCTCAGCACTCTGGCATGTGTTTACCATATATTATCTATTTTGTCCTTGAAACAACTACATGAGAGAGATAGTTTATGCATGAAAAATCTTTAGTGAGTAACTCATGCAAGTCACTAGCAATTTGAAAATGGGGACAGAAAAAAACAATGCTCAGCTATTTCAAAAATAATTTTTAAAATAAGGTAAGTTCTAGATAAGAGAAATAGATCTACAGAGAGGTTGAGGTGGATAAACGTGTTGGACTAAATGTCAATATCATGGCAAAGTCCTATAAATAAATAAAAAAGATACATTTTACATAGGACTTCCCTCTGCAGACACTTGTGGCATGCTTATGTGGATAGTGATAGACTTCATATATGTTGATGGTCCTTTAAAACTAAAATGGAGCTGAAAACTTCCTGTTACCTAGTGACATTGTAGCTTTTGTAACATCATAGCACAATACATTACCCAACTATTTGTGGTAACTGCACAACTGTAAAAGTATAGCATATAAAATTGTATTCAATATCTAATACTTGATACTGATAATAAATAACTATGTTATGACTTCTGTATACTCTGCTGTACTATTTATTGGTACTTTCCAGTGTATTCCCACTTATAAAAAGTTTAGCGTTAAGCAGTAGGCCATGTTATAGATCTTATATGCACCCTGCCTCTCCATTTCATCAAGAAGCCACTTTGAATTATTGACATTTGTTACTTAGGTTTGAAGAAGTGTACTCTGACTACTATACAATGATGGAAACTCCTAAGGATGTGTTTCTCAGAAGATACTCATTAACAACATGAGACATATCCCCTTTGGGTCATGTATTACTGTATTAATTTATTTAGCCATCAGAAAAACCTAGGAAGCAGCTATTTCTAATATTATCATCTTCTTACAGAATATGTAGACACACATAGCATGATCAAGCCATAGTGACATAGGCAACAAGTGGTTCAAATTCTATTTAGAGTTCTTCTAAACTTCTAAGCTCATGGTTAAAAGCAGAAGAGTTTGAGTGTAGTTGGAAATTACAGGGTTCATTGCATAATGGAGACAGCATATCTAAATTCCAGTGTTTGAACTGTTCAAAATTTAGGAGTATGACATTCATCTGTAGAGAATTTGAGTAGTAAAATAAGATTTTTGTGTAAATAGACTTGGTGCAACAAAGCAAGATCTTACATTCTGAGGAGCCAAGATGCAACTTGAAGGTCAAAAAGCGTCAACCCCATGAAATTCCGATACATGGGGCTAAGGGAGAAGAGAGTGGTTGTTCTGGCTCAGGGATGAACTATTTATCTATTGACAGAGGACTTGAAGAGAGGAAACAAGTTTTGTCTAGAAAGCACTGAAGCCTTTGCTCTTGTGAGAAGTGCAGCACCTGAGCAGAGCACGACAAGATGATAACCACCTATAAGAACAATGGGAATCAAGCCCAGTGGATCTTCTAGGTTTCAATACAATAATCTTGAGCAATTTACAAATCTTATGCATTTGACCCGTTTTTATAAATTCAACTGAGCATTGCACAAATTTACATTAGGGGGAAATTCTCTGAACAGAGGAAATAGGTATGAAATGGTAACTTTATTTCAAATATGCATAGAATTTGTGGCAGTTGTATTACAAAAAGGACAAATCCCAAGGAAATCCTCACAGGAATTTAACAAACATGTTCCATCTAAAACCACTCAGATGATTTTGATCCCTGGATAAGATTGAGTCAGAGGCTACTGCACAAATTGTATATCATTAGAGTATTAAAGTGCTTTGATTATTTTCCAGCATGCATGTGACTTCATACATATATTCCCAAGAATATGAATCAAAATGTCAAGGAAGTGCAGGTGAAGCCAAATAAACAAGTTGTAGATTCGGTTCATACATCATTGATCAATGAATGTTATCAATTTTCACACAGCCCAGGATACTGATAACTTTCCTGTTGAGAGTGTAGCATAAATTTTAAATGACCTAAGGCTCACCATGAGGAGAATTGCTAAAAAGCACTCTCAAAAAAAAAAAAAACTCTAAAAATGTTGTGAATCACTCTTCCTTATAGTGGAAAGAAATTTTTAGTGCAATTCCCAAGAGTCACCTAAAATAAATAGAAATATGCCTCTCATATTTAAATCTTCTAAAGCTTAATTACTAAATAAATGATATGATAATAAAGGTAATAGAAATCATGGTTTTTCATAGTTGATTACCTCTACCATTTGAAACTCTGATGATTAAATTAAAATGAAAATTGTCTCAAATTGGATATTTATATCTTGTCCTGTATTTAGAAGTTAGGGCTAATTCATAAAAACTATAATGCCAACCTGATCCATTCAACCCTACAATATTTGGACCATAGATCTAAAGAGCAGCGCATGCACGCGGGCAGTCTCATGAAGATTATTGATAGGATGCTATTGGAAATCTGTCTTGCTGCGTCCTTCCACCTCCAGATCTTTTCCTGTGTACCAAGGATCATGAAATGAATGATGACTCGGTTCTTATGAGTCATTCCCACATTACTTAGAGTTTCCAACACTCAAGGAGGTCAAAGGACTATTCAGGCCCACACTACCACTGTATGGAATACTTTATAAGGTAGAAAAAGAATCTGTGTCACTTTGGAGTACATAGGTGTGAAATATCTGTGCTGCTTCAATCTGACTTTTTTCCTATACCTGACAAAAGTAGAAGTCTCTTTGCAGAGTCTGCCCAAACTAGAAGAGTCTTTCACTTCCCATTATATATTCACCTTCATTGTTCTTCCTTTCCTATAACTAAAATTTGCTTCTTTCTGTTTTAACCCCTTTTCTGGAATGCTCTGAAACTGCTACCCATGACCAGCATCATACCCTATATGCAAAAAGTCTTTGAAGGTGCCATTTTCTTCTTTTACCCCATGTTCCTCATGGTCAGAAACATGATTACTACCCTCATTGTTCATGATTTCCAGTTTCAAACTATTGCACCTCTACCATATTTTTAAAAATTCTGTTTTAAGACTCACAGAACTCAAATGCAGGACTCTTTTTTTTTTATGCCATTCAACTTCTGACCTCCTGATACTTCTCCTTACTGATTTAAGTAGTGGATAACTTATTCACAATCTTAAAATCTTAACTTTCACCAGCAGTCTTTCCTTTCCTCAAAACCATTCCATTATCCTCATACACAACTTGTCCCACATGCTGACCTCTCAGTTCTGTGGAATCCTCTTCCTTTGATTAATTTCTAGGCGATTTTCTAGTAAAAAGTCATTGATTTATGAATTGGAACTTACTAGCAGCCAAGGTTCAGTCCCCTCTGAAATTAATTATTTAAATAATACTCACTAGGCAAAAAGTACTCTGACCTCATAAGGAATTATAGCTGAATTTCTTTTATAATTTATTCATTTTGTTTCCCCACTCATCACCACTTCTGTGTTCTATCTCTTCAGTCAGCAAATACTCTGTTATTCATTGTTTCTACGATTCTTCTCCTAAAGTCCTATTATTCACTCATAATCTCTGTATCAGTAGGAAGTGCCACATTCTACTTTGTTGTTTAGACCAGGGGCTTACAAATGAATCTGGACATGACCTGCTTTTTGATGATCATATTCTTCATATAATCAGGTTCTATGAATTTCATTTTGTAAATATGTCATGGATTTGTATATTTTCCTAATTTGAACTTCCATCTCAATATTTGAAACTCTTATCACCTGTCACCTAAATAATATGAATCATATACAAAAGGTTCTATGTCCAAAATGAATAAGATAGTTCTGTATTCATTGGTATAGTGAAAGATTCCTGTTTTAACTATTTTGTTTGATTCTTGTGTTAATTTTATATTTACATTCTTATACAAATATGGAAATGTAGGAAACACGTATCATGTCATGGGTGATGCATATGTTGGTATGACCTTATGATATTATCACATTGAGTTGATATTGGGAAATAATTGCAAGGTAGATTTAGCTTCTTTACTGCATCATTTTCTTTTTGTTATTTTATCTGTATTTTTGTGTTACATGCCAGTAACAGCAATCCTTTTTTCTTAATTCATAGAATTTCTTTTTTGTAGCAGTTTTAAGTTTACAGAAAAATTGAAGTTAAATGTTAATGTCAGGTCCCCATATCATATTATCCCAGCCACTATGCACTCTCCCTCATCACTAACCTCTTGCAAGTATGATATATTTGTTTGAATTGATGAACCAATGTTGATGCATTATTATTAACTAAAGCCCATAGTTTACATTAGGATTTGCTCTTTATGTTATCCATTTCATTGGTTCTGACAAAATCATGATTCCACCATTACACTATCATTCACTATCATTCAGAATAGTTTCATTGCCCTGAATATTCCCATGCTAACTGTTCATCATTCTCTCTCTCCCCCCAATCCCTGGCAATGATTATTTTTTCTACTATCTTCATAACTTTACATTTGCTAAACTATCATATACTTAGAATCGTTAAGTATGTAGCTTTTCAGTACATACTGGCTTCTTCTACTGAGCAATATACAATTAAAAATGTTTCTTCTATGTATTTTCATAGAGTCACCTCTTAAAAATAAAAATCATAACTTCCTCTACTTAAATGTCTCCATACCATTCCACTGTTCCAATATACAATCAAAATTCCTTATGGCATCTAAAACTGTATTATTCAAAGCATGGTTTGCAGATAAGAAAACACATGGTCACCTTCCAGTTTATTCCAAAGATACATTCTCAGGTGCCACCTGAGTAATCGCAAATCATCACTGATAACTGACAGGATTTTAAGGGAACTTGAAAGCACAATGAAGTTTGAAAACACGGGGATTTTTCCTGTCCTTTTTTAAAAATTATTATTGGTGCATTATAGTTATACAATTGATGAGGAAAAGCGTTGATTTTTAAGATCTTCTGTGATCTTTGCTCTGTGGTCTCCTGCTATCTCTATCGTGTCCCACCATCCCACTCTGGAGCTCCTTTATATCCTGAAATTCCAGTGCACTAAGAATAAAGGACTTTACTTTTCTACACTTGAGTTAAAATTTAGGAAAGATCGTTCATTTAAATAACAATGATGAAGAAAAATAATGTAAACTCTATTTTTAGAGTCATACAAATTTTCTCAGTGGCAAATTACTTTGAATTTTATTCTTAAAAGTACTTGAGTACTTTAATTTTCCTAGAATAAAAATATATGTAAAAGTATGCATTTTCATGAAAATTTTCACTTTTCTTCCTCTAACAAAAGTCTAAAATATTTGAATAAATATAGATATTTGGTTATAGATTAATATGAATTTTTCTTCACTTTTAGTTTGTATTTCCTTGATGAAGAGCAGAGTCATTTCAGCTAAAAAACCCAAATCATTTATGTTTCAGTGAGAATAGAGAGACATATCTTAGCCATATCAACCTCACATGACTACTTTTATCCACCTATCAGATAACAGATAAAATATAATTTCCTTAGGGAAGCCTACTTTAGACTCATCAACCCAGGTTAGATCTTTCCATATATACTTCAATGCACCATGTTATCCTCTGTAAAGTAAAACTTGATACTTTCCTGTTGCATGTCAATATCCTGCTAGATTATAAATTCTATTAGGAGCTTAGATAAAGTACCACATCTACCCTACTTTCTGCATTATTCTCTGATTTTAGGAATTGTTTAAATCATAGCTGATGAGACTGATTAATATTCTCAATATGTATGGATGTAATTGCTGTATCATTCAGTGAATATTCTTACGCAAGCCCTGTGCCTTTAACATTTATTTTCAACATCTTGTGCTAAGAAAATGGAAGTGCAGAATGAAATACTTCCAATTGCCTTCAAAAAGGAAGTGTGAAAAATATAAATATTTTCCTAAATGATCATATAACTGAAATTTTATTCTTTTTTTTTGTCTTTAGAATAAAATTTAAAATTTTATTTTTCTTTCTTGTTTATACAATTTAAATCTTCCTTCTTTTGCTAAAGTTGTTGTTTGTTTTAGCCACAAAACAAATATGCTCTTAGCAGGTACATGATCATTTTGGCTCTTCCCTTTATCTCTTTGGGGACAAAGACTCAGAATTTTTTGTAGTTTGTTTTGTCTGTTTGCCATTTTATGCCAAGCATGCAGCAGTTGCTCAATAAAAATTAATTGCATTTCTCCTAAACATCTCAAAGCTCCTTTTAAAATTTATTTTATAAGCTTTATAACAGCTCCTGTTTCTAGAGAAATAGTTATCCTTTTTCTTGTATATAAGCCTGCTGGAATGAAATGGAAGGTTCAATATCACACAATAAAGCAAAAGTGAAATAAAATGTGGCTGTCCTTAATCCTGGCATGCTACTCCCATCACGACACCAAATTTCTTCATGGAATAATAATGGGAAACTGTATTCTGTCTTGCAAGCCAACAATAACTGAGATCATAATAGGGTGCATAACTCCCAAGAAAAACGCCTAGTGCATCAGCAATAAACACAGGATAGATCCCTGAAATACTGCTTTCCCTGGGATTCAGAATTTATATTCAAAACATTGCAGTTGCTGTGAGACACCACAATAACAATTCTACAGCTCAGTTTCAAAGGTCTAATAAATTAGATTCTTCCTTGGCTCAGTCAAAAATACTGTGTTCAGCAGTTTCAACAATGGAAGCCTCGTCTAATTAAATTAAGTGCTGTGGAGGCTCCTGCCAACAACACTACCTCGAGCTGAAAGACTCAGGTTTGCAATATTGCTAATCTGGCACACAGCCACCAGGATGCTCATAGACACTGAGCCAACAATTTGATCTTAAGTAACTGAAAGAAAGGAAAGGAGCAATTTGCCTTTAAATGGAGCAGCAGAACTAACATGAAAATTTATATTTCATCCCTGCCATATATCTAGAACATTTTTGGAAGACTGACTTATTACTAAATTAGACATTTAATTTTAAAAAAGACTATGAGTGCATTGCTACTTTATATGCCAGTTGATTTTCTTCCAAAAGCATCTGCATGGAAAATGGTAAATTTTGCTTGAAAATGCTTTTATTTCTTTCTTATTTTACTGATGGCTCTCAGACTTAAGAGTATATGAATGATTTAGTGTTTTCCTCTTTGTGCATTAAATTTTTTAACATATTGTTGCTTGTAAAAATATTTGTTTTGATAGTTTGTAGTATGAAATTTGAAGTAAAACTTTCCACTAAAACAATTTTTATTTAGGAAACTGACTTAATTCTTACATTAGTTCATGATTTTTTAAATCTAGAGAAACATTTTTATAATCTTTGGGCACTATATTTCCTCTAGGTGAGCTTGTATATATAGTTTTATTAACAAAAGATCATAACATAAAGCACTTAATTATAATTTGACATTGAATTTTATTGGTAGTTTTATCATGATTTATTGGAGAATAATTTTGTAATAAAAATAAGCATATTATTATATTTATTCCTTTCAGACAAGGCCTGCTTCAAACTATCAGATTTTATAAATGTAAGTAAACAAAAGACATAAAACAATTTTTTATTAAAAAACATTGAATGATAATATTAAGCTATAAATATATAAATAAAAAATGAATAAGACATAGTCATCACAACAGAATTACTATCACGAAATCTTACAATGACTTTTGAAACAAGCAAAAGAAACTAAAATTTGACATGGAGTCAAGAGGGACAACCCAATCTGAAAAATGTAGTCATATAAATGTAGAGGACTTGAATATCAGCGCAACAGATTAAAATTTCAAATGTAGGGTCAGCTCTCAGTCAAACCCTGAGAGGCAGGGGAATTTGGGAAAAGACTTTGACTTTCCTGTATGGCAATGATTCTAAAGTAAGAAAAATGAGTGATTTAGTATGGCATTACAATAAGTATGCAAAAGATCAGGAGGAAAATTCAAGTATCAGTGAATCTGAGACAAAAGCAGATGACATGAAATAATCTTAAGAACAATGAGCACAAGATAAATTTTCACAAAATCTGTAGGTGATTGGAATAAAAATTGAAAGCACAGATTCTTACAGCTTTTCCTCTGACTTAGTACAATCTGAACTCCTAACATTCTCTTCCATATTTACTTATTAATTAACTAATTAATTCTCTCAAAAATGGACTTACATTAGTAGTCTATTAATTTTTCCTTGGGAATACAGGGCACAATTTGAGAAAAAAAAATGTCGTGGGGTTCTTGAGAAGGGGTTTGGAATGTAGGAAAATGAATGCTCAAGAACATTTTTTATTTTTTAACACACCATTATCCTATTTTATTGAGGCAGGCTATATAATAATTTAATTTAGATGGTTCACTATGTTGAGCTGAGTCATTAAGATGATTTTTTGGTTTAATATATTGTCCTCTTCAAATAGCATTCTTTAAATAGCTGTTCAGATACTTAATCATTATTGTAATTAAGATTTCCAATCCTATGTAACTTGCTATATCAAAATTGAAGAAATAGAAAAAAATATAATTTGATGTAAAATGCACCAGAAAAAAAATGTTAGAGATTAGTGATGATTATCAACACAACTGTTATTACATTAAGGTCAGAAGAAAAGAAAATTTCCTTTAAGAATAGTTGGATTCAAGGAAAGACTCAGATTCTTATGTGTCATGGTCTGAACGTCTGTTTCAATCCCAAATTCACATGTTGAATCCTAAATTTAATGTGATGGCCTTAGATGATGAGGGAGTTAATTAGTTATGAAGGATGGAGCTCTCATGAATGGGATTAGTGCCCTTATAACACAGATGCCAGAGAAATTCCTCACCCCTTCCATCATGACAGGACACAGCAAGAATGACCATGTATAAACCATTAAGCGAGAATTCACCAGATATTGAATCCAATAGTGGCTTGATCTTAAACTTCCCAGCCTCCAGAACTGTGAGCAATAATCTTATTTTGTTTACAAGCTTCTTATTTTATAGTATTTTGTCATAACACCTTGTACAGAATAAGGGAGAAGTCAACATAAATACTATACCCTTCATATTCCTTACCCCAAAATCAAAATATAAAGACTTCTGATAAACACTGGGTGAACCCTGTGATTATGAATTGAAAATCTAATAGAGATGCCCTTCATCTCTGCAAAAACTAAGATGACTGGCAGCCATTGAACAACCTTGGACTTTCTCCAGAAAGAGCAGATGTAGTCAAGGGGAAAAGCAGTAAGCACATTTGTCCATCACATCAATAATCTTTCCTAAACATGGCACAACCCATATCTCAGACTATAATCATGTATGTTAGCCACTTCTCCTTCATGGGTAGCAGGAAAGGTCACGAGAGAACATTGGACATTTCTAAGGAGTAAATTAGGACTTTCTGGTATAATTGGCTTCATCCACACTTTCCTAGCCATTCAAAGCATGAATCATTTGATGTTGAAATTGTATTTATTTCTTTCGTTCTAGTTATTTAGGAAAATGAGGTCTTAAACTATTGAGAAACTATTGGATCATCTTGCCCTTTCAACATATTATTTTGTGCTATATTAATATTTAAAAGATAACTATCACTGTAATTCTCCATAGAACATGAGTGGCAAATAATAGGTATAAATGTAAACACATAGTAATTATTCAAGCTCCGTTTTCAAGTACTCTGAATGGGAATTTTATCAATAAAATGATAGAAAATATACAAGTGAATATCACTATAGTGTGTGTTAATTATAAGAATCTTCATAAAAATCTTCTAAATCTTTTGGTGAGAATATAATAAAAAAGTAAGTTTGCTAAAGAACAAAGATTGGAAATTTACCAAATCATGTTATGTGCATGTATGATGTGCTATAATGAATCCCAAAATTATGTATAATTATATAGCATTGATGAAAGAAGAATAAACAAAAAGAACATAAAGATTGACTCAAAAATACAAAAATAGTTCAGAATCATACAATAATGGTGATCTATAAAATATTAGAAAATAAACTATAGTACCATATTAGAGCACAGAGTAGAAATCATGGAATTGTTCCTCAGTAGAAAAGAAGATTAAAATCATGCACATAAAGAACAGAGAAAAATGTATTTAAAGTATTTCATTTCATACAGAGTACATGCAAGAAATTCTTGTTAAAAGTTTGTGAATGATTCAGATCAACCTAGGAAACAGCAAAATTTGGGGGACAAGGCAGTCAACACTAATTAGACAAAGTAAAATAAGATACAGTAGGTACATTGGCAAGTTTCTTCAGAAATAAAACTGGTAAGTTATACCCATTGTCTACATATGTCTTTATCTATATTTATATATTATCTCTCTATCTATTTACATATCTACAGAGAAGAAGAAAGAACGTGTGAGTTTCTGGAATTGGCTCACATAATTATTTTATAAGCTGTCAAATTTGGAATTTATAGGGCAGGTTGCCAGGCTAGAGATCCAGATAAGACTTGATGTTTCCTGAATCCAAACTGTGCAGGACAGGCAAGCAGGTGGAAAACTCAAGTAGCTTCTATGTTGCACCTTGAGGCAGAATGGCTTCTTCTTTGGGAAAACTCAGGTTTCACTATTAAGTTCTTCAACCGATTAGATAAAGGCCACCCAAAATTTGGAGAGTGATCAGTTTTATTTGAAGTCTATTATGTGCAAATGTTAACCACACCAAAAAATACTTTTACAATAAAATATAGATTTATAATTGACTGAACAACTGTGTATCATAGACTAGCCAGGTTGACATATAAAATTTTACTATTACAGAACAGATAACAAATATATGATGAACAAGAAACAGATGTAAATATATCACAGAAGTAAAATATAGTTAAGATTCCAAAGTGAATGCAACTGTTATGTTGAGGTGTAACCACTGATTTATCATTTAATATAATGGAATGATGACACAAAGGTCACCTCATTTCATTGTCCTTTGCAAATACTGCATTTTCTTTTTTTTTTTTTTACAATTTGAAGGTTTGTGGCAATACTAAGTGTTGCAAGTTTATCTTTACTATTTTTCCAATGGCATGAGCTCAATTTGTGTCTCACTTATTGGTTATTCTCATATTTCATACTTCATTATACATATATATATAGTAATACATATACATATATGCATATACATATATTAGTGAACATAATATATTAAAAAATATAAAGTTCAATCCAGAGCAAGGCCCTAATTCTCTTCAACTCTATGAAGTCTGAGCCATGGGAAGAAGCTGCAGAAGGAGTCTAAATCTAGTGGAGGTTGTTTCATAAGGTGCAAAGAAAGAAGCTATCTCCATAGCATAGAAATGCAAGATGAGGCAGCCTGTGTTGATGCAGAAGCTATGGAAAGTTATCCAGAATATCCTGCTAAGAACTATTTTTTTTGTTTTTTGTTTTTAGATGGACATGAATATTGTGAATATTCATGAATATGGACATGAATATTATGAATATTATGCATGTAGAAGGGAGACCATTAGTGAAGAAAGGAGGAGACTGGGGAAGAGGAGGGCAAGGAGGATATTGTGGAGTGAAATTGATCAAATTATGTCATGTACATGTACAAATATGCCAAGATGAAACTCACTATTCTGTATGGTTAATATGCACAAAAACAGAGTAGAATGGTACAGGTTACTGATTGTTTTAGTGTCATGATAAAACAAACATATGCAGTATTGCTTCTTATGGATGAGAGAGCAAGTGACTTCTTGAAGTGGAATATATTCCTGGTGAAGATGCTGTAATGTTGAAATGATGATAAAGATTTTCTAATATTATGATAAATCTTTTGGTAAAACAGTGGCAATATTTGAGTGGATTTTCCACAATCTCATTCTTCCATTGTGGGAAAATGCTATAAACAATGTCTTGTGTTCTAAACAAATCTTTTATGAAAGGAAGAATCTATCAGTGTGGGAAATTTCAATTTTTTGTTTTATGTTAAAAATTGGAAGAATAGTTGAATGAAACAGACATTATTACCTCATGTACATACATGACTGCATAACTGATGTGATTCTATAATATCTATACTCAGAAAAATGAGAAATTACAGTCCATTTATGTATGAGCTATCAAAATATATAAATGCATTCTACTGGCATGTACAACAAATTAGTACAATTAAAAAATTGCTGCACCCACCTTCAATTTGCAGCAATACTGATTTGAATTGTCACTAGCCATTAGACATTGAGGCAAGACTTGATGACTCACTGAAGCTTTTTACCAAAAACATTTTAAGTTAAGATTTTGACCTTTTCGTTTTAGGAATAATGTTACTCTACAGTAAAATAAACTATAGTATAAACATAACTTTTATATGCAGTGGGAAGTCAAAATATTTGTGTCTGGCTCTGTTTATTGTGATAGCATCTTTATTTGCCATGTTCTGAAACTAAACCTGCAACATCTTCAAGATATACCTGTAGTTTTGGTATCAGAAAATTAAAGTATTTTTCTTCTTTCTAGTAATCAGAAGAAATGTGGCTCAGTTTCTGTACGTTATAAATGAGAACAATGGGACTGAAAATTTCTCATAATTTTGCCTTCTGTATTAATCAAACTGCAGTCCATAAAAAATAATTTTAATAAAAAATATTATCACTGATAATTTTATTCTCTAAGTGCTTAAGTTTCACTCTCTAGTCTTTCATCATATCTGTTTATTTATTGCTCCTCAAAAATTTACAATCTCACATGTGGATATCCATCTTCCAAATGTCGCCTAGTAAATATGAATAACTAAGTGAAAGCAAACTTGAGATTTAAAAAGAAGGAAACACTATTAAACAGAGTATCAAGTTGGAAGGTATACTAGAAAAAACACTCCATTTTAAGTCTTAGAAAAGACTTAAATGCATTTCCCTTTTCATGGTTTATTTCACTGATTCTAGGAAATATGTTTTTCACGTTTGAGGAGGACCATTTCCTACAAGTTGAGTTGTTTTTTTTTTCCCAAAACAATTCATCAAGTCTTTGTACTATGATGGAATTTACACAGCATTTGGTTTCACTCCCTTTTTATTTAGACTTAGGGAAATCTGCATTCTCTCACTGGACTTCCTGAGTATTATATTAGTGAAGAATTATATTGTTTAGTGTACTTACAATGACTGAAGAAGACACACCTAAAATTGTTTTGGTTATTTAATTGCATTAATTACTATCAATGGTTGTTAGAATTCTGTGTAGTACGTATCATATGTATTATATAATATTGTCAACTTTTTCTAAATACCCCATCAAGATGTAGATGTTGAAAATAAGGTCCAAGGCAAAGATTACCAACTAGGTGCCTCTGATATACGTGAAAATGTCTGTTTATTAGTACTGTACTAATGTAAAATATTAAGTTAATTTGACTCAGCTTATAACCCCCGTTTAGAAAATATGTAGGTATAGAAATTTTCAAATTTTTTTCAAACCACCTATAGATTGTCAACTATGAAGAAGACTCTTCAAATAGTTGAGATGAAACACCGATAATGACTAATATCTGTATTTAACTTTACCATAAAAAACTCCATTCAGACACGTACAATGTTGTGATTGAAACTCTTGGCCCAATTCCTACTCCAGTCACTCTTATAGCAAAACAGTGCCAAGGAGGCTGTGACCACATTCGCACACAGGAAACTCTTGCCTAATGCTTAATAAATTTTAATTATTTTCTAAAGTCCCTAAAACCCTGTGATGTGAAAAACTCAAGCAACCAGTTCAGCACTCATATAGCCAAAAAGGGCACAGGAATAAAGTTCGAAGGTCCATCTTCATATAATAAGGGATTAAAGTCTAGAGTTAAATTCTTTCCATTTGTGTCTCTTAGGTCAATAATTCTGAATTGCATTTTATTTTTATAGCTTCTTGGACCATCCAATCACATCAAGCATCAATGACTTGTAGGAGCTGCAAAACTGATGACCTATCCTTCAGTCTTATCTTTCTTCCTTTTCACTTCCTGATGTTAGTCACTTGTCCTCCTTCATATCATTGTCCAAATAAACTATAAAACCATTTGTTCTGGCTCTTCTTTCTATGGATAATAATATTTAATAATGATAAAGAATATTATATATCACATAAAGTATAATAAAACACCATATGCATATATAAATTTAAATATCTTATTCACTTCTTATGTCTTTTTTTTTCCTCTCAAATATGGACTTTCACATGAAAAAATGAAAATACCATCTCAGTCAAAATATTTCAGTTCCCCATTAAGGATTACAAAATTCCTAGAGCTGTCTCTGTGGAGTTCACTGGCTATGTCATTTTCTTTCATATGTGCTGAGTTTTCCTGGGTATGACCCTCTTTTGACAACCCATCAGATAAACCATCAAAGAAATCTTGTAGATGACATGAAAGAGGCTTCTCTTTCATTACCAAATTTAAACCTTCTCATTTTCAGACTTATTTATATATAGGAGAGAGCAGTGGCTGAAATCAATAAACCCCTCAATCAAGCTATGAAATAACACCACATCATCAGACAGACGTAATGGAGTTGAGAAGGGTCAGGAAAGGGCAGTCAGAAGGATGAAGGGGATAAAGTGGCTTTCATATGAGTTTAAACTAAATCATCTGATCATAATGTGACTTAGGTCTAACATTTTATAGTCAAAGTTTATGTAAAGTGAAGAAGAAGTTTGAAGAGGATGATATACTCTTCAACATTTGTAATATTAGAAATTTGGTACATGCTTTAACCACTTTGAAGACATTGCTGAAAGTGCTCCTTAAGCCTAGGAATTGTGCAGTAATCATTATTCCGAGAGGAGATATCTTTAGAAAATACTGATAGGATCACATGAAAATATAGCTTATACTTTCCTGACTGGATAATATAAAAACTAATTTATCAAAGAATGGATTGCTGACCAGTTAAGGTTATTTTCATGTAGGGAATATACATACAAAATTAATTTTGGGTTCCTGGCAGGGAAAGAATTTGAGAAAACTATGTTGAATCAATAGATTTTACTAGGACAGAGTAAAACATGAATAGTCTAATTTAGGTCTACATTGAGGTGATATCAAAACCTTTAATTTATTTATAAAATTATGTTTAAATGGTATTTACCTTTTTACTACTTTCAGAATGAGGATTTCACTCTGGAGAAATCAGAGTGGTCCAAAAAGAAGGAATCCTACCCTTGCAGGTTAGGTCCCAGTGACTTGCAGAACTTTATGAAGTATAATTAGCTATGCAGAAGGAAAAAAAGGAGCTCTGTTTAATTTTTAATTATTATACAGTTTTACCTACTTAATCTTGAGGGCTTGATTAATCTACTTAAAATTTGCTCATATCAATTGTATTACTTTAAAAGTTAATCGATATTGTACTGTTCAGTTCTTTATATTTCACTGCTCCTTTCAAGGCCATGTTAGGAAGGAGAAATAGACACATTTAGCAAGGTACTCTAAGAGAAATCATGAATGATTTCTAATATGGAAAAGGAATATCTAAACAGAATGCTTCATTTTTATTGAGACCAACTAAAACATTTTGTGAATTAACTCTTATAAATGACTTGTACATTCATGTGTTTTTCTCTCTGAAGATAGCGTTAAAATTTTCTTGAGTGATTTTCATGTAAACTCTCTGCATCCACTTGAAGTTATCTTTCCTTTGTAGTTATTTCTTATAATAATTTGAAAGATATTTTTGATCCAATAGCAACTTTTAAAATATAATTGTATAATTTTTTAATGTTTTGTTCATTATTCTAAGCAATAAGGAAAGTAAGCATATATCCTTTTTTCCCTATCTTTTGGCTCCAAAATTTTATTGATTTGTTTATGTTTATAATGTTGACATTTGGTATTAAGGTAATTAGTTCTGGCTTCTTAAAAAATATCTCAGCTGCTTATTGCAACACAGGTTCATTTCCCACACACATAAAGATTGATGGGGTTTGGGAAGCCTCCTTCCATCTGGTAGTGACACCATCTGGAACATGTGGCCTCCAAGGACACTATTGCAGTGAAAGAGAAAGATGCAAGAAGATGCTAACTCTTAGAGCCTCAGCTCAGAAGTGACACATGCTACTTCTTCTGTCTTTTTTGCTCAAAGTCTTATAATTAACTGCAAGGCAGTCTGGGAAAGTCAAGGAGAGCAGGGAATATTTAGTGAGCACTAACTGTCTCTACAACATGCTTACAATGCTAAATATATTTAAAAACTTACTGTTTAATGGGTGACCTTTGAGCAGTCTGATTTGATCCCAAGATAAAATCCATTTGACATATATGCACTAAGGAAAGATGTAGCACTTCTCAAACATACAGGTTACCACCACAGATCAAGAACAGTAAGTTATTTGTTCCTCAGAAATCCTTTTGAGCCCACAATGAATCACTATTTTTCTCTCCTCTATAGAGGCACCAATAACCCAATGTAAAAATGTTATAATTTAGTTTGAATTGTTTTAGAACTTATGTAAAAAGAATCACCCAGTCCGTGTATTTTTATGATTTGTTCAATCTCATGTGTATGAGAATCATCCAAGTTGTTAGGTCAGGCAGGAATGTGGATCACAGGTACAAAATCTGAGTTACTTGCACTTCAAACATAACAAAGGATTCATGGAGGGAAACCTTACATGCAGAGAAGTGGTAGAGCATATGCAGTCATGAGAACTCTTTTTTTTCTGGAACTTTATAAGGGATATACATGTTCCATGCATACTGTGGCCAAAATTTGAACAGAGAAGGTCCAGGACCAGCAAGGTAGACATACAGAAAAATCACTGCAAGAGAGAACATGAAAGTTGATTCTACCCCACCTTGTTTTCTTATAGGTACATAGTGTAGGGAACACTGAATTTCTTCAAGTGACAAGAACTATATTGAGAAATCACTATACTGCTTTCCAGAGTGGTTGCACCAATTTTCAGTCCCACCAGCAATGTATGAATGTACCTTTTTCCTCATATCCTTACCAACATTAATTATTTATATTCTTCATAATTTCCATTCTGGTTGGAGTGAGATGGAATCCCAGGGTAACTTTAATTTGCATTTCTTTAAATGTTAGAGATGTTGAAGATTTTTTTCATATATTTATTGACCATTTGTATTTCTTCTCTGTGAAGAGTATTATCAGTTCCTCACCCACTTATTCATGTGTTATTTGTTCTTGTGGTGTTAAGGTTTTTGAGTTCTTTATATATCCTGGAGATTAATGCTCTATCTGAGGTGCAGATGGCAAAGATTTTCTCCCATGCTCAAGGCTCTCTCTTCACATTTTTTATTGTTTCCTTTGCTGTGAAGAAGCTTGTTAGTTTGATGCCATCCCATTTATTGACTCTTTATTTTACTTCTTGTGTTTTGGGAGTCTCATTGAGGAAGTTGGTTTTTAAAGTCGACATGATGGAGAGTTGGACCTACATTTTCTAGTAGGTGCAGGGTCTCTGATCTAATGCCTAAGTCCTAGATCCAATTTGAGTTGAGTTTTGTGTAGGGTGAGAGATAGGGGTTAAATTTTATTCTGTTACATGTGGATTTATGGTTTTCCTAACACCATTTGTTAAAGAGGCTCTCTTCCCTCCAATGTAGGTTTATGATGCCTTTTTCTCATAGACGGTAACTGTGTTTAGGTGGGTTTATCTCTGTGTCTTCTATTCTGTTCCATTGGCCTTCACTTGAAATGGAACCAAAGGCCTTAAAATCAGCACACTGCAGTTACATAGCCACATCAATGTTTATAGCAGCTCAATTCACAATAGCCAAGCTATGGAACCAACCTAGGTACCCTTGACAGATGAATGTACAAATAAAGGTGATATATCTACGCAATGGCACATTATTCAACCATAAAAAATGACCTATGACTTTTGCTGGTAAATGAATGGTTCTGGAGACTATTATGCTAAGTAAAATAAGTCAATCCCAGAAGCCAACAGCCAAATGATCTCTCGATATGCAGATGCAAACACACAATAAATGGGGATGGAAGAGTAGAAGTTCAGAGGAGTAGACAAAAGGGAATGAAGGGAAGGGAGGGAGGATGGGAATATGGAAGACAGAACATAACTTTCCTATGTTCATACATGAATACAACACCAGTAAAACTCCACATCATGTACAACCACAGGAATGGGAACCTACTTATATAAGTTATACTCCTTGAATGTATAATATGTCAAAATACACTCTACTGTATGTATATCTAAAAAGAACAATTTTTTTTAAAAAAATATTGAAACAAAAAAGAACTATATTGAGAGGTCTGTGGGCCTTTTAAACCATTCCAGGCACTATATATATTCTGAATGGCAAGGACTGCAGATCAAAGGTCCATTTAGGAAAGTAGTATCAATTGTCAGGAATATTAAAATCAAACTTTCTATCTTTTCAGAGTTCTCACTCCCGCTAAGCAAACTTCCTACTAAGCTACCAAAAGGAAGAAGGAAATGAGCAGCAGTCATCTGGGTTTCTCTCTTACCATGTTGCCTATAGATGAGCTTGTTCAATTCTCATTGATGATTGTATTGTGTGAATATTAAAACTTTATTTATTGTACTCTTAATAAGCACTTAGTTTCCAATTTTGGAGTATAAAGAATAAATCTGCTCTGAGTATTCTTATACATATCTTGGTAAAAATGTGAACATTTCTCTTAAGTCTAAATCTACTAAGGAGTCTCTTGGACCATAAAAATGTGTTTGCCAATTTTACTATATAATACATTAAGTTTGATATAAAAAAAGAATGGAATAAGGAGAATATATTCTAATTTATATATGTATATATGCATATATGTATATATAAATTTTTATATTATTCAACGTAATGAATAAAAAGATATGAAGCAAAAGTTCTATTTAGTTCTATATCAAAACTCACTGCTTGATCAGTAATATATATTTTAACATTTTATTTGTTTATTTGTACATGCAGAATACTAGTATTCTTATTGTGTGACATCTTCACCAAATCTAGGTATTTTTAAGATTTATTAGTTAATCTCAGAAGAATAGTTAGTTGTTTTATTGAGGTTTTAATTTTATTTTATTATAGTTTAATTTTTTTTTAGTCTTTCTTTTTCTTTTCATTTTTTCTTTTCTTTTCTTTTTTTTTTTTTTTTTTTTTTTTTTTTTGATACTGGGGATTTAACCCAGGGCCACATCCCCAGCCCTTTTAATTTTTCGTTTTGAGACAGAGTCTCACTAAGTTGCTCAGGCTGGCCTCAAACTTGTGATCCTCTTGCCTCAATCTCCCAAAATGCTGGGATTACAGGCATGTGCCACCATGCCTGGTTGTTTTAGACATTTTGTTTTTAGGCAACATGCAAAATAAAAGTCTTGTAGACAGCTAAGCAGACACAGGTTTGGAAACACACTTAGGGAATAAATACATGACCAATTTAAAGTAAATTAAAACTATGTATATTACAGATATATACATACATATTGCAGCTTTATTTTTTTATTAAAATATTTCTTATTTTTACAGACACATTTTGATTCATTGTACACAAATGGGGTACAACTTTTCATTTCTATGGTTGTACACAATGTATATTCACACCATTCATGTAGTCATACATACATATAGGGTAATACTCTCTGTTTTATTCTACTGTTTTTCCATTCCTACCCCCTCTCACCCCTTTTTCCTCTACACCATCTAAAGTTTCTTCATTCTTCTCTTCCCCCCGCCGCCCCACATCGTTATATATTGTCATGCACTTATCAGAGGAAACATTCGGCCTTTGGATTTTGGGCTTGGCCTATTTCACTTAGCATGATAGTTTGATTTTAATTGTGTATGTTTTTGTTTTTAACAGTTGTGTGTTTTAGATAACACCAAAATAATACCTGTTTTGAGATATAAATTGGAAATACCTTTTTCACATGGTACTTTGCCTTCTTACTGTCTTAATGGTAGGCAATGTTATTAGGTAAATATCAATTTAAAATTGTATTTTCATAGTGAACAGAAATGTTTATGATTTTGAAGTTTTGTTTGTTTTTGTTTTAACATTACTGGTAGGCTTTGCCCTTAAAATCTACCTTGCTCTGACATTAGTATAGATTTCTGCATTAATATTGGTATAGTAAATATTTTCCTATATTTTAGTTTAGATCTTAGAATATCTTCATATTTTAGATTTATATTATGTAAGCACCAGACAAGGGAATTTCTTCATCAAATTTTAAATGGAAAATAACTTATTTGAAGCAGTTTATTAAGAGATATTTTGGAGTTCATATCTACATATCAGCATGTTATTTGATTTCCATATTTGTCCTCACTCTTCTATGTTCTTTTTCACTTTTTTTTTTCAAACTTTTTTTGATTTAGACTAATTTTTCTAGTAGAATATTTCCCTTTAACTAACATATTTAGGCACTATTTTACTCTTCTAATTCTTATCACAGAATAATTATAGTTTTATATTTTTTAAATTAAATAAATGTAATTTATATAAGAACTATAGATCTGTTATCTCAATAACTGTATACACTTACAATTTTCCTAATAATACAGATTTTTCTTTATGTTTAAAATTTTTTCAGTGCTGGGGATCAAACCCAAGGTCTTGCATATTCTGGGCAGGAACTCTATCACTAAGCAATGTCCCCATTCCCAAGAAAAGCACTTCAGAACACTTTAACCTCATTTATCTTTATTATGATTCATGACCACTATCATCAGTTATTTTAACAGAAGAAAAGCAAATGAACAAATGAACAGTAGTATTCATGACAGTTAATTCTAATTTTTATATACATGTATATGTTAGGAATGTTGCTTTTATTCCTTGCTGCTTCACTGAACTTCCCATTAAGTGTTAGATTTATTTTCCCTGAAGAATAACTTTGAGTATTTTCTTTGCAACAAGACAGGTGAGAATTTCTGTTTCTGTTGTTTGATAATGTCATTATTTCACAGATATTCTTGAAAAATATTTTTTTTGCTAGACTGTCTTGTCATTTACTAATTTTTTTTTCTTAAAGGACATTTTGCTGTTGTTCTCTGACCTTCATTGCTTCTGTAACTGAGAAGTTTGCAATTCCTTTAATCATTTCTTTATTTTCTAATCTTTTCTCCAGAATTACTAACATTTTTGTCCTTTAGTTTTCAATATCAATTCTTTACCTACGTTTCCCAAATATATCTAGGCTTTTATTTTTTACCATTTGATTAGAGTTAGAGGGTCTCTTGAATATATAGCTTAAAATTTTATATATATTTTTCAATTTTCTAAAAAATACATTTTAAATATGCAGTCTGTCCTGTAATCTCTCTTCTTCTGGAAATTTCTTACTCTACACCTCATATCTCTTACATCTTTTCCAAAATGTTCTTCTCTTTCCTCTTTTTTATACATATAGCTTTGTTTCTTTTGTTCTGACATAACTTTTAGTTCACTAATTCTCTTTAACAGTAACTTAGGCACTTTAAAATGAATATTAATTCTTGTTTTGTATATTATGATTCAATACTGAAATTTCCATTTACTCTATCCATTCATTCATCTAAAGACTTACCTACCCATTGTCTTCTTATCTCTAATGTCTGCCAAGGACCTGAATCTTAAATTTCGTTTCTTTGATTACATTTGCAATTGCTATTTAGAAATCTGTTTGATATTGCTGTTACATGTTTTACCTGCCTTTCTGTTTTTGTTTTTCTTTTGTTTTCTTGATAGAACTTGTTTTTCCATGAGCGTGTTAAATTTTTTTTTTTTTTTTTCCTGCGGTGCTGGGGATTGAACCCAGGGCCTTGTGCTTACAAGGCAAGCACTCTACCGACTGAACTATCTCCCCAGCCCATAACCTATTAATTTTTAATTGCATGTCTAGACAAATGCTGTAAAAGAAAAAATATATTTGTATATAAATGATTCTGCCTTATTTCAGAGGTAATTTATTGTTAGCTTTAATTCTTTTTCTTGTCTAATTTTCATTCACCCTGATTCTAAGAGTGTTGCAAATAAAGTCACAACCCAACTCCCGATGGACTCATAAAGGCTGATCTATATTAAAGAATACCTACATATGGGCTGGGGTTGTGGCATAGTGGTAGAGTGCTTGCCTGGCATATGAGGCACTGGGTTCAATCCTCAGCACCACATAAAAATAAATAAATAAAATGAAGGTACTATATCCATCTACAACTAAAAAATATTTAAAAAAAGAATATGTACATAAATGAAGAATAAAGTATATCCATTAACTGTAAGGACTAAATTGTAAAGTTGACCAATTTTCCCGAAATTCTCCAAAACTTTTTTTCTTTACTTGTATGGCTGCACTGATTGGCACTGGCAGTAAAATTTTTTGACTGTACTCAATTTCTCCAGAAAAAAATTTGATATTTCTCGTTTTTGGTTATATGATCATGACAAGAAACATTTAAAATTAGCATTTTGAATTGTATTTGATGGTTTGGGTGGAATTTAGGTAACCAAAACTATAATACCCTCCCCTACAACTAGAATGTAGTTACATTTAGGCCAAATATGATCATGAGAAGACTGGAATTTTAATTCAGAGGTAGTGTCTTCAGGAGACGTGTCACATCACTGGAGTGACGTGACAAAGATGCCTTAAGGATGGGATAGAAACGAAGCATTGAGACAATAGGAGCAGGTTATCTTGAGATATCTGTCTTCTTGTGCAGTTTACTAGTGTCTCTGGACAAGTTTTGGCTTAGTCTTATTACATTTCATTTCAAATCTACAATGGAATGATATTTGTATCTGAATTTTATGATTTGGTGGATCATAAAATAGCCACTTGGATTACTCATAGACCCCTCAGTCAGGCATTTAGATCCTCCAAAAGCCTAGTAGTAAGTTGGAAGCTGCTTTGCAAATATACCTAGTTTATGATAGAAACTGTTTTGGCATGAATCCCACATTCTAGTGATTGCACTGGAGTCTCATTTTTGAGATTCAAAAGAAGGATATGAAGAACCTGCTGTCAGCAACATGTTACAAGTCTGAAAATATTGATTCTATTATGTCATGTAGCTCTTATGGGAGAATAACTAGTACTGAAGTTAGCACAGGCGAAAAGTTTGTTTCTTCCCCAAAACACCTTTTAAAACTGGCAGCCTCATAGGTCAACCCAAATGTGATATATACTGCCATCAAATTTCAAAAAGGCCCTCTTTTCTCATGGTGGGCAGAACAAGTTTCATCAACTTGTCTTTCACCTTAGAAGTAATATAGCAGATGTACTACAAAACACTGGAGCCTTGGCAACTTAATTAATGTGCCAAGTTGCTGTAGTTTCCCTAGAATTATCTCAGAATCTCAATCAGACATGTATTTTTTTGTAGGGCATTTAAAGTGCTTCCTACTTCCTAATCACTGTATACTAGTATGATCTTATCAATGAGTTAGACTTGTATGATGTTTTGTGGGCTATCATGATAATTAAGATTTTTGTGGAATATGGTATTAAGGAGAGCAAACTTGACAAGTCTTGGAAGGTGTACTGTTGTCCTTATTACATGAAAACAAACTGCTTTGGATTTTGCTACCAGTGATAGGAAAAAATAGATTAATAGCTTCATTTCTGGTTTTCATATCTGCTTGATTTGCATAAATAAATATATCATTTGCATTGCTTCATTTTGAATGAGTCACCAAATGAAAGAGTTGTGGAAATCTATAGAAGTTTGATTCAGTCTAACTTTTGCGCTAAGTAGTAAAGTTAAGCAGGTCTTCAGTTATATGAATCAATTTTGCAATATTCTAGAATTTCATGACAACACTAAACTCTGCAATCACCTCCATTGATAGAGAATTGCTTATATTTTCTTGGTTAAGGAGAACATTCCTTTGAGTTTTAGTTTGGTTTGACCTTTCCTGCTCTTTCTGGGTTCAGGGAATGGATGCAGAGACTCAGAGTTACTAAGATATGTCTTCCACCATATATTCTGTAGTTGAAAAATAAGCAAGCAGATAGTTCTATTGTGGCAGGAACATAGGGAAAGATAGATTCAAGTCTATGCTCCTTTAAAACCTGACTTCAGTGTATCACAGCAATGCAGTTTTTCAGGGAATTATGAATTGGTGTCAGTCAAAGCCAGTACCCCAAAATTCTCAGTAATTTTAATTGTTTCTAGTTTCTTTGCAAATTTACTCTGGTAATGTGTTAGCATTTTGTCACACTGATCAAAATAACTGAGAAGAACAGCTTAAAGGAGGAAAAGTTTATTTTGGCTCATGGTTTTAAAGGTCTCAGTCGTGGTTGGCCAACTCCATAGCTCTGAGGTGAGGTTGCATATCATATCAGAGGGCATGACTGAGGAAAACTGCTCAGTTCATGAGAGCCAGGAAGCAGAGAGAGATCAAGATGTCAGAGTCAAAATATAAACCTCTAAGTGTGCCCCAGTGACCTACTTCCTTCAGTCACACCCCATAGTTACTACCACTTAGTCCATTCCAATTAGGAGGGACTGATCAGGTTACAGATCTCATAACACAAACATTTCACCTCTGAACATTCCTGTATTAACATAGGAGCTTTAGGCTGACACCTCACTTCATATCCAAACCAACAGGTGGTTATTTTCAAGTTCCTCTGGAGAAATTGTGAGAAAATATTTTTGGCATACCACTGTGACTATGATGTAGAATCTTTTGCCAAAGGAAGTGTGAAATGTGCGTGAACTATCATGTCTGGGACTTAACGATGGGCTCTGAAATTTTCACCTGGTCCTTTTCCCAGATAGTTTCAGTTCCAAAGACCCCTTGGTTTAAGAGACATGGCCAAATATCCCTGTTTCATTTTAATTAAACTTTTAAATTAAACCTTTTATTTTGAGATTTGTAAATATATGCATAGTTCCCCACTAAGCAGAGCCAATAGGAACATAGGTATTTTCTGAAAGACATTAATTATGAGAGATTGCTTCATGTGATTATGGAGAATAAGGAGTCCCATCCCGTAATCTGCCTGGGGGCCCAGAAACTCTGATGCTTTAGTTCTAGATGAAACATGAAAGCTTGAGAATCAGGAGAGCCAATAATGTCTGCCCTAGTCTAGAGGTCCAAGATGAGGGGTGTTGATACCCAAGAGCAGAAGTTATTGGTTCCAGCTCAAGTTGACAGCAAATTTGCTGCCTTCTACTTTTTTCATTTTATTTGAATCCTCAACAGATGGTATGGTGTTCACACAGAAGGTGAGGGTCATTTTTATTGAGTTTTATGGTTCCAGTGCTAATCTCTTCTGAGAAAACCTCACATACACACCCAGAAATGATGTTTAACCACATAAACTCAGGTTGACATATGCAATTCATCATCACAATTCAACTACATTCGTGAGAAAAAATGCAGAGATCTCATGTGAGTATCCTTGACTCAAATTCAGTCAATACTAATGTCTTGCAAAACTATACAGCAATGTAGCAATTGGGGGACACCATATATCTAAACCATAACAATGCCCTTTCAACCAGAGGGACTCCAGTATTTCTTTTAGGTCAGATCTACTAGAAATGAACTCCCTCACTTTTTATTTATTTGAGACTGTCTGTATTACTCCATAATTTTTGAATAATATTTTTTCTAGATAGAACCATATGTGGGCAGTTTTTATATATTTTTAGCATTTAATACACTGACCTCCATGGTTTCTGTAGTGAAAAATTAGCCATTAACCTTTTTGAGGATTGATTGTACTTAAAGAGTTGCTTCTCTTCTGCTACTTCATGATTCTGTCTTCATCTTTTGACAATTTAATTATCCGGATTCTTGATATGGCTATCTTGCTGTTTGTTGATTTCATTGGATTTGTAGTCTTTCACAATCTTTGCAAGTTTTCATTTATTATTTTTCAATTGTCCTTCATTTTCTATTTCTATATTGTTTTTCTTTCCCTCTGGAAGTCCCATTATCCCTAGGTTTTTATGCTTTATAGTCTCCACAGGCCTCTAAGTCTTCATGTGTTATTTATAATTTTTTCTCTTTTGATCCTCAGACTGAATAAACTCAATTGAGCTATCATTAACTTTGATGAATATTTCTGTTTGCTCATATTTTCTGAGCAAAAATATAATTTTAATTATTATAGTGTTTTTATCATTTCAGTTATGACATGTGCCAGTATCAGAATTTCTATTTGCTTCATTTTCATAATTTTGTCTCTGTTGATATTTTCTATTTGGTGAAACATTTATTTTCTAGCTTTGGCTTATCCTTCATCAATGGTTTCATTAGCTCTTTGAGTATATTTAAGAGAGTCTATGTAGTGTAGTTTTTCTCCAATTGGATCACTATTATAAAATATGTTATATTTTGGTTTATAAACAACAAACTTATTTGGCTCTTTTATAAGCCAACATAAATATATTCTGTTGGCTTATAAACAACAGAAACTTAGTTTTCACAGTCCTGGAGGTTGAGAAGTCCAAGATCAAAGTGCTAGAAGACCGTGGTTCACAGAAAAGTGTCTTTTGAATTCCCAGATGGTGGAAGAGACAAGGTCCATCTCTGGAGCCTAGTTTACAAGGCTGTTAATCCCATTTACCAAAATTTATACTCTACCCTGTTTGGGTATATTGAGTCAAAGGTACACAAAAGCTATTTATTTGACCATTAAATGCTAAAATTGTAATGTGACATCTGTGAGAGTTCAGTTGAAGATAATTTTATCTGTTTTATTCTCCTTCACTAGGTATGTGTCTCCATTTTCTCTTTTATCTTCACTAGCTAAATGGCATTTAGCAAAAAGGAGAGGATGAGTCAGAATGATATTGTCAACCTGCCGTTTCTAGACTACACAGCTGTAACAGTTGCTTATTAAGATTAAAAACTCTATAAAGACATAAATAAGATTAAAATGTTATTGATTTATTGAAAGAAGACAATAACAGAGGTTATGTGACCCTTTTTAAGAAGAGAAAACAGTACTCTGTGGTTAGATTTTGAGAAAGTAAAGAACGTGATATTAATTCTTCCCTGTAGATATAAATTGGGTAGTTCTGGCCAAAATTCAGTGAACAAGGTGGGAACAGAGTCCAGTTAAAAGGTGGAGTACGCATGCTCTAATGAATATGTTGAATCTAAAAAATTTGATCTCATAATAGTTGAGCGTAGGATGGTTATTACCAGGGATCAGGAAGAGTAGAGGGATGGGTAGGTATGGGAAAATTTGATCACTAGATACGAAATTACAAGAAGTTCTGATGTACTGTTGCACAGTAGGATGACTATAGGTAACAATAATGTACTGTATGTTCAAAAAGCTAGAGGAAGGAATTGGAATGTTTTCACCAAAAAGAAATGATAAATGTTTGAAGACATAGACATATTCAATCTTATTTATACATTATTAAATGTATACATGGATTGGAAACATTACAAGGCACCCCACTGATATGTAGACTTTAATGTTTCATGCATATGTTTTTTAAAAAATTACAAGTTTTACAAAAGATGCTTTAAAAGTGTGAAGATTGGAATTTGGAAGACTCAAGTGTTAGGAAAGTGATGAATTAAAGATAAGAACAAACAAGCAGCATATTTAGTCTCTGGGACAAGACACTGAAGAGTAGAGTGAATGAAAGTAGATTTTTGAAGAACCTCAATATCTTAATAGACTGAAACAAAGAAGAAAGAAAAAATAAACATTACATGGGTATTTCTGTACAAAACCTTTTTTATTATTATTATTTTTATTTAGCTTTTAATTTTTTACAGATTGCATTTTGATTCATTGTACATAAATGGGGTACATAATTTCATTTCTATGGTTGTTTAAACATATATTTTCCATCTGAACTTTTAATATAAAATCTTACAGAGGAAAAAACTGTTGATTTTTTTCATAGCAAAAATAAGTGAATAAATAAATAAATAAATAAATAAATAAAAGTGACAAAATGTCATTAACTTTTGCATTGCATAGTCTGCTTTTTTACTAAGATAATGACTTTGTACACAAAAATTATAATGGTAATTTCAGAAATAGACTGCCTTTTTTCAAATGTAAAATAAGATAGGTGTAGGTTACTAATTATTTTAACTAAATGAAGAATTTTAGAATATGAATTATAGTTTCCTTGCAGTATATTACATTGCATTTTTTAATAAGGTGATTCCAACCTAAGGCATTGGCCACACAATTAACTGCTCATTTATTTGTCCCTTAAGGGACAATTCAACTCTCTACATATCAACCTGAGATAATTTTTGCTCAAATTAATTAAATAATTGGTTTAATTAAATATGAGGTTTTAATTTCCTTTTCCTGTCTATCACATACTAACTGCATGGACAAACTTGAATTGCTGACAGTCATTAACTCCTTCATCAGTCTCAGAGTTAATTTTATTTGCTACATTCTCACCAAATAATAAATACAATTAGGCCCACATGTAGCAATAAAAATATACCTGTCTTTTTCATTGAGAAATGATGTAGTAAGAAAGATTATATTAAAATATAATTTGGTTTTAAATAAGATTATGTGAATATAAGATATTAACCTGTCTGAATGAGCATCACATAAACAAATGAGTCAAAATTCTTTTGTATGTGCCATTTTATTTTTATCAGTGATTATAAACCTGTGGTCTTATTTTTAAATTAAAAACACAACTGTAGGTATCCTGAAAATGAAACTATATGGGCAATAAAATAGAAAAATTAGTAGAGTAAGATTGCATTAACTCAGAATAGACAACATGAGAGTTTAGATCAACTTCAACATTGAAAAGTGATTCAGGGTTACAGAACTGAATCTCATCAACCAGATCTCAACTTTGCAAATAATAGAACAATCATCATTCAGAAAGAAAATTTTATATGAAATTGTGGTGTGCAAGACATTCTCACTTCTAATGGTTTAGAAACGTCATTCTGTTACAAATGAGAACAGTGAAAAAATCACTTAAGAAAAATAATTAAGAATAACATAATTTCTTTATAGTTTTAGGAGAAAATGCAAATATGAAGAAGCCATTCAATTGTTAACTTCAGCTTAAAGAAGCACAGTAAGGGATAAAATAATATATTTCCAGTGGTCTACTGTTAAATAATACTAAGTATATAATTATATATATAATTACATATATATCTTTGCACATGTTATAAATATATGTACATGTGTGTTTATCTAATATTTCTTAAGTGAAATATTAGATAAGCACTTTTTAAACTTTTTTTTTTAGATAAACACATTAGGATAGTGCTTAGAAACTTCCATGATATAACTCTAAAACATGTTTTCTGAGTCTCAATTCTTTTTCCATTTCATGATCCAGTTATAATGCATTATTTTTAATTTCTTTAACTGAGAGATGATTCATGTTCATTTAAATAATGTCATTAGCACAGAATTCCTTACAAGTGTATCGAAAAATTTGTTGTTTATGTTGGTCTTTTATTGCCTTCAGAGAAGTTGTTTTCCACATTTATCAAATCCCTTATTTATGATTTACTTTTATTTCAGCTCATTTGTGGGGACCATGATTACGTATTCTTGTAGATTTTTTTTTGTTTTAGAAGTACCTTTTACAGTGCATTTATATATTTAAAATCAATTACATTTAAATTAATGGAAGATTGAATTTAAATAATGTCTACATTAATGACGGAAGTAGTGACTCTAAGGGGCTGAAACACGCTCCAGGGGACATAGGCAAGAGTCAAGAGAGGAGGTGACGTGTAGGAAGTTGGGCATTCATGGATAATCCATTATCTAGGGTTTGCAGTTGAAAACAATAACTTTTTTAGTTTTTTTATTTATTTATTGCTTGAATTGTGCTTATAAAGGTTAGAGAAGAAAGCTTTTAGGCTAGTCAATAGGGAATTTCAAATTTTCTGAGATATATGAAATATATCACAGTAAAAATTTTCTGTTTTAGGGTATAGTTCATTTATCTTAGTTTTCCATATTGCACCTGAAGCTCAAAGGTAGACTATATTGTAAATCACATTTCCTTAAGTGTGATCATTATAGGTATTTTGTGACTAATGGAAAAGTATATCTATGGACATGGTGAATGGTTGATGTTTAAAAGGATCTTCATTATTATAACAGAGAGGAAAATGTCCTCATGTAGTATGTAAATTTTTGACATGGATGTTCAAGTACAGAATTCCTTAGAACATAAAATTTTTCATTATGCTTGAGATTCTAAGTTAAGCTTTAACTTAACAATGGCTTTTGATTTTTTGCAAAGTGATTGATCTTAAATAACTGCATGACTGCCAGTACCCCTCTGGCACCAGGTCCTATAGTTCATGTTCATAGTTCTGTATGACATCCCACACAGCCCCTGCTTTTCACAAGGCCAGGGCTACAACAGTGGTTGCTAGGAGTATTCTTGGAAGCCTTCCTATTCTCATATGTTTATCAACAACTAATTACTATAGGATAGACTATGAATCTCATAAATACATGACACAAAATTCAAAATGAATGAAACTCCAACTCAACTTTAGCAACTATCTCTCTAATATCACATGGAATTATAGAAAGTCTTCTCCCTCTTCAGAGGGAGAAGAAATGGTCTTATTGTAATTATTATCTTACTTTTGAAAATTTTACAAAAGTATCTTATCATTCAACTCCATTATCTCCATAGTGCTGTGATCAGCAGCTGACAATAGCTACACTATGAAGCAAAGAGATGGAAGAGCTGTGAGAGAAAGACAGCCAAAGAGGCAAGGCTGGGTTTAAGGCTGCTGAGCATTAGTATTATGGCTTAAGCATTTTAATTTGTGCTGCTCTGCAGAATTGTGTGGGTGACCGTGACATCTGAATTAGTGGGAACTGCTGCCCTTTATGGACATTTATTGGGATGCCTATTAAGTTCAGTGGAATGGCCATTTCCTTTCCTTCTATGAAGCAATTTAGAATAATGATATCACATGTTACAGAGATTATAAAAACAAGCAACTCTGTAATGAGAACCATAAAATATAAGATAATTGTGACAATTGAAATAATGGAAGAAATCATTTTGTCTATCTGAGAGGATCAATTATCAAGCAGAATATCAGATTTGAGAGATCTTGAAAACTAACCACTTTAAAAGAAGAAAATCCAATGAGGATAGAAGAAGTGAACATGAACTAATTTGTTCTGGAAGGTAAAATTTTCAGAGGTATAGTCTAGAATGCAATATTTTCTCCAATATTTACCCCCTATCTATGCACTGACCAAATTAGAATTTCCCAGACTCCTGTGGGTTCTGTGTATCAGGAATATCCCTTTGTATCAAATTTTGCTCAGTTATCTTCTATGTGTCCTTTAAGGTCCACCTCAGTATTGGTTTCCTGTAAAGTCCATGCACTTTGTCTATAGAATAATGAATCATCACGTCCTATGTGTTTTCATAGTATTTGGTATATTGCAAAATTCCTGTGGTAATTTTGTCTGACCTTGCTTATTAAACTGAAACATTTGAAGTTTGGGATAATGGTTAATTTATCTGTGTAAACCCTATGTGCTTATCTGTATACTGCATTAAGGCAGACTCAATAAACTTTTGATTGATGAATAAAGATAATTTAAAAACATGCAGTGGTATTCTCAATAATCCTTGTGGGTTCCCTTTGGCTATTGTTGAATTCTGGAGAAAGATTACAGTTAAATTAATTCTGTTTTATGTTATATCTTAGTTAAAAACATACAAAGTTACTAAATTGTAAATAAGCAAAACATCAAGTGTACATATGTATGTATACACATACACATGTAAATATATGCACATCTTTAAGACCTAAAGAAAATGTGAACAGAGAACATAATTTTCCTAAGCTGGAAGAATAAAAATATATAAATCTGTTGAGATTACTAAATACTATAAATTATCTTCCTCATACATTATTTACTAACTTGCATTTTTATTAACATTATAAAAAGAATAGGAAAGTTATAGAGAGCTTTAGTGTATTCCATCTAAATATGCATGCTGATTACTTTTCTGTTGAAAGCCTATAAAAGTTCAGGCTGTTAAAAAATTGATCACTGAGTTATGTTCAACTACATTCAGTGAAATGTTGGTAAGTGGTAAAGAAAGATAATACAAGCATTGTACTGAATTGATCCCTTCCCCACTAAAAAGAAAACCTTCAACTTTCCTGGAACTTTTCTTTGACAAAGGCATCAATGTGCAAACCGTTATGAAACTGAAGGCCAAATCAAAAATTCAATGTAACCATTTGTGCTTTTCCTCCTCTGGAAAATTGAAGAGGATATAACACACCTTTTGTAATCTAGGCAAGAAACAAAAGAAAATTATTTAGTGGTCAAAAGGAAGGACATTTGGATATTCAGCAGGCTTCTTAATTGATTGATTAAGCAGGTTGATTTCTTAATATTGTTTTATTTTTGTTGATTCAAATATAAGTCTTGCATTATAAATAAACAAGTAACAAAATATACATTACAATTGATCATGTAGAATGCTATAAATATTTCTGTTTATTATATCAAGTATAAATTCTTAAAACTAGAATCCAAATATCCACAGACCCTTGTTTCTGTTTGCTGGGTAACAGGCAACATTAACTTTATAAATAAGTTGGGTTCACACACTGCTCTTGCCACTTCTTGGACCTCAGCAACTTTATTACTAAACTTGCCCAATTATTTTTCTGTGCATTGTGGGATGTCATGTCATTTAGTCTCACTCTCCTCACCTGAGGGAACTGTTTTGCTTCCATAGCTTCTAGTACCCTATGAAAACAAAAGATCAGTCCTCTGATGGCCCTAATTCCTCAAGTGTTTTACTAAAAGAGCACTACCCAAGTACACTGTTGACCAAAGCAGGGAAAGAGACAAGAAAAGGAATGATCCTGTTCCCAATTCTTGTCATCAACATTCAAACTAACAACTCGTGTGCCATTGGTTTCAAAGGTACTCATTCGCAAATTCACCCATTAAACCAGCTGCCATCCCTCACAGCTCTGTAATGAATCTCAAAATTGCCTCAGGTAAAAAACTGTCAGAAATACTATCTCCTTCACTTTCTTTGTCTCTGCTCTATTTCCTCCCGGACTCCTGAGTACAGTTATAGAAGTGCACACACACACAAACCTACACAAATACATAAAAACTTCAGCACCTGAAACATTTTTAAAAATTGTATTTTTCAACTCAGACACCTGAAACATTTTTGAAAATTGTGTTTTTCAACTCAGACAGAAGTCCTCTTACCTGCTGTCTTTGTTTGTGCTGCTATGCCAAATTTCTTATAGTAGGAAATGTATGAACAACACAAATTTATTGCTCATATTTTAAGGGCCCGGAAATCAAAGACTAAAGTGCCGGCAGATCCACTGTCTGATGAGGCCTCTCTGCCTCTGGCACCTATTGCTACATCATCACATGGCAGAAGTGAACAGCTCCCTCACATCGGCTTTACAAGGGCACCAAACTTATTTGTGTGTCTTCTGTCCTCCTGACCTAATTACCTCACAAAGATTCTACCTCATAATACTATCACAGTGAGAATTAAATTTCCACATAAGAATTATGGGATAATAATAGCATTCAGAACATAGTACTTACTAACCTATGTAAATGATATTTGGAAAATTTTCCACCCATCAGATAAAACCACAACTAGATTTGTACCACAACAAAATCTATTGTATTTCTACATTGTGTACCATGCACCAATAGGCAAAAATTATAATTTATGCATATTACTTTGTGTTTGTAACAGTTTTTGAATTAGTTTTTACATAAACAAGCAGAAAATAATTTTAAGTGGATAGATAGATCCAAGAGAGAAGAAATTTCACCTTACTCAAATTCATAACTATAACTACCTCACAGAATTCATTACAGGATTAAATGGGTTAATATGCATGAAGTATTTATAGTAGTGTATATCTATAGTATGTATCATATGTACATGATAGAAACAGTAATAGTCTGATTTCCATTTCTATTAGAAATGTGCCCAGAGGAAAACAGATGAGAGAAAAAAATCACCACAATTCCCAACTACATTTGTTTTATTTCACTCTCTTTAATACCACTTCTCTTGTCTAAGGATTTTATAGTTGCCTTCATCAGACTCCTTCATTAAAGTTTATCAAACAAGAAACCATTTGTATGTAACAATGACTATGCCACTGAGCACAGTGGCACACATCAGTAATCCCAGGGAGGCTAAGGCAGGAGGGTTGCAAATTCAAATCCAGCCTCAGCAACTTAGCAAGGCCCTAATCAACTCAATGAGACTGTGTATCAAAATTTAAAAAATATAAAAAGGAGTTGGGGATGTGGCTCAGTGGTTATGTGCCCCTGGGTTCAATCCCTTGGTACCATAAGCAAACAAACAAAAGAAATGAATATACCACAATGAAAACCACCATTATGAATAAATTAATATGCACCAATAAAGAGTAGACTAATAAAAATAAATTTTGGATTTTTTTATGAAAAGAAAAGTTTATTTTTTGGCTCACCATTTTGGAGGCTTGATCTTAGGTGTTCCCCAATAGTCCATGTGTGAAAGGTTCGGTCCTCAGCTATTGGGAGGTGGTGGAATCTTTAAGAGGTAGGTCCTAGTGGGAGGTCTTCAGGTCATGGAGGGACATGCCCTTGAGTAGGATTATCTTTTATAATAATATAAAATATAACAGTAATAGTTAATATTCCAATCCTTCCTTTAGGTTCCTGGTTTTATTCATTGTGCTTCTGGGGCTTTTTATGATTCTAGTCTCAGGTAGTAGATGTCATCAGTTTGCTATTTTTCTTTTCAATACACTTGGACTGGGGTGTAGTTCAGTTGTTCAGTGGTAGAGATCATGCCTAGTGTGTGCAAGGCTTTGGATTCAATTCCTAGAACTGGGAAAAAAAAAAAAAAAAAAACAAAGAAAAAGACAAAGACAAAGCAAAGCAAAACAAACTGCACTCACTTCTTCCATAGTTTCTACTTTTAATAAGGCAATCTGAGTTGTATGTAAAGATTTTTAAGTAAATTTAAAGTTTAAAAAACTTAAGTAGTTTAAGTAAAGTTATAAAAACTTAATAGTTTAACAGTGCACAAATTTGAAATATAACCAGCAATATATTAAGATTTTGTCTGGTTCCATCACTTCTGTATGAACAACTTAATGACATATTTAAATTTTTCATCTTAACTTTTAATTTTTTTTATTTTTTAAATTTGTTTTAATTGGTTATACATGACACTAGAATGTACTTTGATCTATCATATATAACGGAATAATCTTAATTTTTAATCATACTAACCTACAGTATTTACTGATGCCGAGAATTTGGAACAGAAGTGGGTCATCAAAATATAAATTTGAATGAAAGTCAAATCTAGAAAAAATGCAGGTTAAAAAAGTCATTTGATACAGAATGATATTTACTATAAACTGTGCAGTTTCCCCCAATTCTTCTTTAAAATATGTGGTCCCACAACTTAAATACATAACTGAATCATAACTTTTATTTTTCTGCACAAAAGATTTTCAGATCTCTGAAATTCCTCTTATGTCAAATAATTCTATTCAGGAAATTTGCAGAAATGTACAAATTTATATTATGATTACTCAAAAGTGGTGTAGTTTTGATTGTAATGATTGCTTGATTGTAATTATTATATGTCTAAAGGACACACATTAGGAAGTGCTACAAATTACAGATTTCTAAAAGTATAATAGATTCAAAATAGTAAATATCAAAGAATCTGAGGAGATGAAGCTTTGAAAGTAACACATAAAAATAAATCAAACATTGAAAATGCACTTGGAAACTGAGGAGTGTAATTAACTGAGGTATTTGAAAGAAGCCTTGGACAGTTTACATAGTTCACATCATTGATTTGAAAGACTTTGTGAGATTTTAAACTGAAATGTCTCATTTTTTCAAAATGTGTCTCAATACGATATATTGGACTTTTTTTTTAACCTCTAAATGCAATATTATACCTATTAACATACACAGATACAGATGTTAATAATATACTTTAAACATATTTGCATTTTCTCTCTTATGGTAAACAAGTCATGAGAAATCCAAATCATTATTTCTTGGAACTTAAACCAAAAATAACAATTGTATCATGTGCCCAGAATCATTATGTAATAGATTTCACCACACTACCTCCAAATCTGAAGTTGCAGTCATCTAAGTTGTCTAAAGATGTGTTGTTGGCATAAATGATCTTCAAGTTATCTCCAACATGACCTGTTTAACAGATTTTGAGACCCTGAAACACTTATCACCTATGCTTTTCTCTTTATTTTGAAAACATCAATTTACTCTGCTAGGAGAAAAAAAATAATTCCCTCAATTGGATTTGAAAAGATTTTGTGAGTTTTGTGAGCTTGACTTTATGTATAATAGCACCCTGAAGAAGAGCAACACAAATATTTGTTCATGCGTCTTGGTAGGCGTGAGGAGAAAATTTTCTATACTAGATAATAGTTATATGAAACCAGTTTTTCCTAAAGCATTTATTTCATTTGTAAAGGAATCGAAGCAAAAGGAGAGTAATTAGTATCCTGCAATATTGTCTAATAAAAAGGTCATTATATCAGCAGTGATGAAAATAACCATCATTTCATTTGCAGTTAAGTGGCATACAGAAATGAATTGTAAAGTTTTCTTCCCGAATACTCCTTGGTAGTTTTCCCTGTTGTTTTCTTAGTAGACTTAAGTCCCTTGCTAGTCGTTCAGTTTGATATATGAGAATATCTTATTTCACACACTGCCAATATAGGCAAGTATCATAAGGACCCAGTTTCCTTCGTGCCCATGAAAATATTGGAAGCATGATTAGAGGTGTGATCTATTTCCTTTTTTCATTTCTAAAAGAAGCTTCTGGTTCTGGAATAAAGCAAGAAGATATTAAAGCAGTGTTTCATTACCGAATGGCTCTATTCCAATCATGAATTACTGAAGTCAAATTTTCATTAAAAAAAAAAAAAAGTTTGTGAGTGTGCGTGTATCTTTATTTTATTTTATTTTTTTCTTTTCTCCTGGGAAAAAGGTCCAGGCCAACAATATATAATCACCACACTGAAAAGATTTAGAACTCTTCCCTCTGGCAACGAGTTTTCCATTTCCTACAGATGCTAGGTTGAATTCTCTTACTGCATGAAAAAAATATTAGTCGTCTATAACTTGAATGAGTGTGCAAATCAAAGAAAAGCTTCACTTTTTAAACATGCTTAGGTGTCATATAGAATATAATATGTAAAGGTATGTCGTGAGGCAGGAATCCAGAGAATTACAACAAGACCAATAAGCAAAAAAGATTCGGATTGGAACCTAGGCTTACAAATAATCATGAGAGACCATATATTTTGTGGAGAAGTATTTAAGAGTTTAGTTGTGCTTTTTTCTCATTAATTTAACTTAAATGAACTTGATTTTTTAAACCAATAAAGGAAACCATGAAAATTTAGACAACGGACATATAGAGAGCATTTCATCCATCTTTGTGCAAATACAGTTTCTTCTCAGCAGTGCATAGATCCTTCTCTAAAATAGGCCATATGTTATGCCACAAAACAACTTTCAGCAAATACAAAAAAGTAGAAATACCACACTGCATTCTATCATATTATAACAGAATAAAACTAGAAATCAAAGACAAAATAAATAATAAAAGTGACTCTAATACATGGAGACTAAATAGCATGTTATTGAAGGACAAATAGCAGAAGAAATCAGGGAGACATGAAAAAATACTTAGTGGTAAATGAGAACACCAATACAACATATCAAAATCTCTGAAATACTATGAAGGCAGTGCTAAAAGGAAAGTTCATTGCATTGAACTCATACTTTAAAAGAATAAAAAGTCAAACAAATGACCTAACATTACATCTTGAAGCCATAGAAAAAGAAGAACAAATCAACACCAAAAGCAGTAAAAGACAGGAAATAATTAAAATCAGAGCTGAAATCAATCAAAGTGACTCAAAAGTAACAATTCAAAAAATTGACAAAATGGGCTGGGCCTGTGGCTCAGTGATAGAGTACTGGCATGTGTGAGGCACTGTGTTCGATTCTCAAAACCACATATAAATAAATGGATAAAATAAAGGTCTATCAACATCTAATAAATATACATACATACATTGACAAAATGAAGAGTTGGTTTTTTGAGAAAATAAATAAAATTGATAAAACCTTAGCTACACTAATGAAGAGAAACAAAAAGAAAATTCAGATTACTAAAATTCATGATGGAAAAGGAAATATCTTGATGGACACTACTGAAATAGAGAGTAAAATTAGAGACTATTTTGAAGATTCATACTCCAATAAAATAGAAAATCTTGACAACATTGACAAATTTCTGGAGATATACAATCTACTCAAACTGAATCAGGAAGATATACACAATTTAAGCAAATCAACTTTAAGCAATGAAATAGAAGACACTATAAAAAAACTACCAACTAAGAAAAGCCCAGGACCACAAAGATTCTCAGGCAAGTTCTACAAGAACTTCAAAGAAAAATTAACACCAATACTCCTCAAATTATTCCATGAAATAGAAAAGGAGGGAACCCTTTTAAACTATGAGGCTGGTGTCACCCTGATAACAAAACCAGGCAAAGACGCATCAAGGAAAAAGAACTTCGGACCAATATCCCTGATGAACATAGACACAAAAATCCTCAATAAAATTCTGGCAAATCACATAAAAAAACATATTAAGAAGATAGTGCACCATGATCAAGTGGGGTTCATTCCAATAATGCAAGGTTGATTCAACATACAGAAATCAATAAATGTAACTCATCACATCAATAGACTTAAAGACATGAATCATATGATTACCTCAATAGATGCAGGAAAAGCATTAGTAGGAACATACCCCATCCTTGTAAAGGTTATCTATGCTAAGCCCAAAGCCAACATCGTTCTTAAGTAGAGAAAAATTGAAAGCATTCCTTCTAAAAACTGGAACAAGTCAGGAATGTACTTGTTCACCATTTCTATTCAACATCGTCCTTGAAACTCTAGCCAGAGCAATCAAACAAAATGAATTAAAGGGATATGAAGAGGGAAAGAAAATCTCAAACTATCACTATTTGCTAATGACATAATTTCATATTTAGATGATCCAAAAAAGCACATCAGAAGACTTCTACAGCTAATAAATGCATTGAGCAAAGTAGAAGAATATAAAATCAACACCCATAAATCAAATACATTTTTATACATCTCTGTGAGTGATGAATACTCTGAAAGAGAAATTAGGAAAATTACCTCATTCACAATGGCCTCAAAAAAAAAAAAAACCTTGGAACTCAATCCAACAAAAGATGTCAAAGAGCTCTACAATGAAAATTACAGAACACAAAAGAAAGAAATTGAAGAAGACATTAGACAATGGGAAGATCTAACCGTGCTTTTGTATAGAAAGAATTAACATTATCAAAAGGATCATGCTACCAAAAGTGTTATACAGATTTAATGTAAGTCCTATTAAAATTCCACTGACATTCTTCATTGAAGTAGAGAAAGCAAACTTTTTCTGTAAAAATAAGAGATCCAGAACAGTCAAAGTAATCTTCACTAAGAAAAATGAAGCAGGAGGCATTACATACCAGTCCTTAAATGATGTTACAGAGCAATAGTAACAAAAACAGCATGGCATTGGCACCAAAATAGACGTGCAGACCAATGGTAGAGAATAACAGACAGATGAACTCACATAAATATTGTTATCTCATATTAGACAAAGGTGCCAAAAACATACATTGGAGAAAGATAACCTCTTCAACAAATGGTGCTGGGAAAATTGGAAATCCATATGTAGCAAAATGAAATTAAACCCCTATCTCTCACTCTGCACAAAACTCAACTCAAAGTGAACCAAAGACTTAGATATTAGAACAGAGACCCTGCATCTAATAGAAGAAAAAGTAGGTCCAAATATTCATCATGTTGGCTTAGGAACTGACTTCCTTAACAAGACTCCTAAAGTGCAAGAAGTAAAATTAAGAATCAATAAATGGCATGAATTCAGACTAAAAAGCTTCTTCACAGCAAAGGAAACAATCAATATCATGAAGAAAGAGCCTACAGAATGAGAGAAAATCTTTACCCCCTGTACCTCAGATACAGCATTAATCTCCAGGATATATAAAGAACTCAAAAAACTTAACATCAAAAAAACCAAATAACCCAACAATAAATGGGCTATGGGATTGAACAGACACTTCACAGAAGAAGGAACACAATCAATCAACAAACTTAATAAAAAATGTTCATCATTTGTAGCAATTAGAGAAATGTAAATCAAAACTAAGATTTTCACTCCACTCAGAATGGCAGTTATCAAGAATACAAGCAATTATAACTGTTGGCGAGAATGTGGAGGAAATGGCACACTCATATATTGCTAGTTGAACTGCAAAGTGGTGCGACCTCTCTGGAAAGCAGTATGGAGATTCCTAGAAACTTGGAATGGAACCATCATTTGACCCAGCTACCCACTCCTTGATTTATATCCAAAGGGCTTAAAATCAGCATACTGCAATGAAATAGTCATGTCAATGTTTATAGAAGCTCAACTCAATTCACAATAGCTAAACTATGGCACCAACCTACATGCCCTTCAACAGGTGGATGGATAAAAAATGTGGTGCATATAAACAATGGAATATTACCTAACCTTCAAAAACGAAATTATGGCATTTGCTTGTAAACTGATGGAAGTAGAGAATATCTTGCTAAGCGAAATAAGCCATTTCAGAAAACCAAAGACTGAATGTTTTCTCTGACATTTGGATGCTCATCCATAGTGGTGGGGTGGGTAGGGAAGAATAAAGGAACTTTGGATTGTGTAGAGGGGAGCAAGGGAAGAGGAGGGACTGTGGGAATGGGAAAGATAGTTGAAAGAGATGGACATTGTTACCCTACACACATGTATGATAACACTACTGGTGTGACTCTGCACCTTGTACAGCGAGAGAAATGAGAAGTTGTGCTCCATTTGTGTACAATGTGTCAAAATGCATTATACAGTCATGTATAACTAATTAGAACCAAATTTTAAAAATTTAAAAAGAATAATATAAATCTTACCGATGTCTTCTCAATAACAAGGTGAAAACTCTGTCTTTTAAAAAGATTTTCTTTAATATTACTGAGCATTGTTTTATACTTTGCCTAGAACCTCACATATTTTGTAGATTTATCCTATAGTCTTCTTTATTTTAATGTTTTTATAAATTGTATTGTTTGTAAATTTTTCCATTCCTGATGTTCATTGCTACTATGCAAAAAAGTGATGAATTTTTATATGTGGATCTTGTATCCTGGTATCCTACAACCTTGTTAAGACCATTTATTAGATTTCTACATAGAAAATCATGTCATTTGTGAATAAAACATTTTCACTTTTTCTTTCTAAAAAATAATTAAAAAATCATATGAGCAGCTGAGTACTGTCTCTCTCTCTCTCTCTCTCTCTCTCTCTCTCTCACTCATACACACACACACACACACACACACACACACACACACACAAAGCAACACCCCCAATGGTCACTTCTTCCAGCCACACTTTACCACTTCAGTTAACACTCAGTTAATCCCTATCAGGGGATTAACTCACTGATTGGATTAAGAGTCTCACAACCCAATCATTCCTCCTCTGAACCTTCTTTTCATTGTCTCACACATGAGCTTTTGGGGGACACCTCACATCCAAACCATAATAATTGTGTTTTGATTTTCATTTCTCCCACGGTTAGTGTCATTGAGCAGTTTTTCTTATACCTTCTGGTCATTTGAGTACCTTCTTTTGAGATATGTCTGTTTAGATGAACTTCTAATTTCTTTTGCTAATGAGTTTTGGAGTTCCTTATATCTTCTTCATAGTAGCCTCTTGTCAAACAAATAATCTGCAAATGATTTTTCTTGTTCTGCAGATTCTCTCTTTCCTCTGTTGGTTATTTCCTTTGCTGTGCATTGACTTCTCAATTTGATGAAATTGTATCTATTTTTGCTTTTGTTTTCTGTGATTTTGGTGCCTTGTTCAAAAAATCCTTGCCATTCAAGTGTCCTGAAGTGTTTTCATATTTTTTTCTAGTACTTTCATATTTTCAGGTGATATCTTTGTTAAATCCATTATGCATTGATTTTTTACGCTGGTGAGAGAAAGGTATCTAGTTTCATTCTTATTCAAGTGAATATCCCAAATTCCAGCACCATTTATTGAAAAGACTGTCCTGTCTCCAGCACATGTTCTTAGCATGTTCTTTGACAGTCTCTTGGCTGAGCATGCCTGGTCTAATTCTAGGTCTTGATTCTGTTTTACTTCTTTGTATGTCTGTTCTTATGCAAATATGCTCTTTTTTGATTTTGGTACCATTAGCAGTGTTTTGAGAACAGATTATGCAGTGTCTCCTGCTTTATTCTTTTTGCTCAACAGTGTTTTGGATATTTAGGCTTTTTTGTTAGTCCACAATCTTTATTATTTTTTCTAACTCTGAGAAGAATGGCATTTGTATTTTCATAAAGATTGTCTTAAGTCTGTGTATGACTTTGTGTTGTATCAACATTTTAACAAAAGTGACTCTCCCAGGGCTGGGGATGTAGCTCAGTTGGTTAAGTGCTTGCCTAGCATGCACAAGGCCCTGGGTTCAATCCCCGGCACCACCAAAACCCAAACAAAATTGATTCTTCCAATCCAAGAACATGGTAAGTCCACATTTTTGTGTCCTCTTCATTAGTTTTTCATTGGTGTTTTATAATATTCACTGTCCTTCATTTATTTATTGGTACAATATCCATATTTGTATAGCTATTGCAAATCAGATTGCTTTCTTGATATTTATTTCAGATAATTGGCTATTGGCTATTGGAAAATGGAAATGCTACTAATTTTGTATATTTATGTTTTGCTACTGGTTTGTTTTTTATATTCTGCTCAGTTTATTTATTAGTTCTTACAGATTTTTGGTGGAGTCTTTGTGGAGATATATATATATATATATATATATATATATATATATAGAGAGAGAGAGAGAGAGAGAGAGAGAGAGAGAGCTAGATGATATAGATATATAGATATATATATTACTATGCCATCTGCAAGCTGTGACAATTTGACTTCTTTTCCAATTCGAATGCCATTTATTTATTCTCTTCCCTGAGTGCTTTCACTAAGAATTTCAGTTCTATGTTGAATAGAAGTGGTAAAACTGGGTATCTTTGGTATTCTTCCATGTCTAAGAGAAAGCTCTCAGCTTGTTCTCTTTCCCATGATATTAGCGGCTTGGTTTTAATAGATCAATTTTATATGTTTTGGTAGATTCCTTCTATGTTTACATTGCTGAGCATTTTTGTCAAGAGCGATCTTAAATTTTATCTAATGTGTTCTCAATATCTATTGAGATAATAATGTGGTTTTGGCACTTCATTCTTTAGATGTAGTGTATCACATTTATTGATTTACATATGTTGAATTAGGTTCGAATTCCTGATCATGGTGAATAATCTTTTTAATAAGCTGTTGTGTTTAACTTGATAGTATTTTAGTGAGGATGTCTACCTGTATGTAAGGTTTTGGCTAAAAGGTGTGCTGTCAGGTGAATTGCTACAAGGGTTGTTTTTCCCTTGTATCCTTAAGAATATTGTCTTTATCTTTCACCTTTGAGAGCTTAATTATGAACAATGTCTTGTGGTAGACTTTGTTAAATTTATGCTGTGACTTGAGTTTTCTGTACTTTGGTGTTCACATTCTTCCCTGGGAATTTTTGGGAATTTTTCTGTTGTTATTTTTTGAATAAGTTTTCTAACCCTTTGATATTCCCAAGTCACTCTTGCACTCCAATAACCAAAGTAATTTTTCTGTTAATGCTATCACAATGTTTCCCAAAGTTTTCTTCATTTCTTCTACTTTTTCCTCTTTTTGCAAGTGATATCTAAGTTTTATATAAGAGCTAAAGGTTGTGGATTACATCATATAGTTCATCAAAGCTATCTAAAAAAACAATGACCATCTACATGGTTATTACAAATATTCCATGAATATATGAGTATAAAATACATTTTGAATTTTTAACTTAAATGTATATCAATGAACTTAAACCTGAAGGTCAAATTATCTATATTTTTACAAATCATCCTAAATTTGTAGATTGACTCCTTTATAATACTAACAGTGCTTTTCAATCTACTTGATCAATTAAGAATGATGATGTGTTAAAAATATCTCACTACAGTTACATGTTTGGAAATACTGTATTTTAATTTTTTCAATATGTTAGACATTTTGTATATTTTGTTCAGTTCACTTGAGATTGTACTATTTTATAATTATTTGGTAAAATTATACAATTTGAATTATGTGGTTTCAGAGTATATTTTCTTCATATCTACTTGGTGTAATATATCAGTTGTTCTTTTAAACCCAAACAGGGGTGCACATATTCAGTTTGGACAGTAATCAGTGAGGAGAGCTCATATCTGCTCCACTTGGTTGTCAGATATGTTGGCTAAAAGCCTGGGTGTTGGCTTCATCTGTACATTTATTCACTCACACTTCTGGTAGTTGATGCTGGCAAGTGTATCAGTCAATGTCTGAATCACCTACTTACCACTCATCCATGTGGCTTTCACTTCTTGACAACATGATGGGAGGTACAAGAACAAGTATATTTATAATGAGAAAATGCTGCATTACTTTTAAATTTTCTAGTTCCTAGGACTCAGGCTGGGCTTTTCTCATGTATTCTCACGGTAGCAGTGTAGTCCATCCATCAGAGACAGTGACCTCTTGGATCAGGTCCTTATCTCCCCCATCTCCATGCAACTGCATACTCCTTCCAGGAACTGGTCTGCTTCTTTTCCTTCCCTGGTTATTTCAGATTGAAGCTTTCATATTATATACTTTCATATATATTTACTTTGCAGATCATGTCATTTGGTAGGTTGTTATTTCATCAACTCAAGCTAAACCTGTGAATCTTATAATACTGTGTAATACAGGTTGTGTGACAACACAGGTTTTATCTGGGGAATTTAAAATAAAGAAAACAAAAGTCATAGCAACATTTTAAAAATATAACAGATATTTCACTATACTGAATAATGGATCCCCCAACCAAGAACTGATTGGAATAATGGTATAAATGTCTTTCAGCTCTTTGCTTACATGTGAAATCAACTCCATGGTATAATTCATGTTTCAAAGCACCTGAAAGGATTAGGATAAATCTAGACTTCATCTGGAACCATGGTTTTGCAACTTTCCTCCTCTTGACTTATTATAATTTTCTCAATCACTTTCTCCTGAGGTTACTTCCTCAATAAATCACATGCACCAGTATCCCTGTCTCAAGCTATCTGTTATGGTTTGGATGTAAGGTGTCCCCCAAATGCTCACATGTGAGACAATGCAGGAAGTTTCAGAAGAGAAATGATTAGATTGTAAGGGTCTTAACCCAATCAGTGAATTAATCCCTGATGGGATAAATTGAAGTGGTAGGGTGTGGCTGGAGGGATTGGAATTGGGGTGTGGCTTTGGGATATATATTGTATATCTGGAGTGTGGAGACTCTCTCTCTCTGCTTCCTGATGATGTGAGCTATTTCTCTGTGCCACACTCTTCCACCATGATGTTCAGCCTCACCTCAAGCCCTGAGGAATTGAGTCAGTCTTCTATGGACTAGGACCTCTGAAAGCATGAGCCCTCAAATAAACCTTTCCTCCTCTATAATGGTGCTGGTCAGATCATTTAGTCACAGCAGTGGAAAGCTGACTAAAACACTATTCTTTAGGAATCCTAACTTAAGATATTAAGTGCCTTCTTATTATATTCATCAATTCATAGAGAAGACTGTTAATGACTGCCAATTGATCCTTCCAAACATCTGTGTTTTTTCACAATGAGGTATATGTCTACCATAGTGAGATGGGGGAAGTAGTGAAAACTTACTGAAAAATAATAATTTTTACCAAATTTTATCTGGAAGAAAGTCTTAAGATATGAGTGTGCATGACATTCTTTAGTAAGTTGGAAGTAATAATGGAAGAAAAGTGGCAAATTAAAGCTCAGACTGTTGCACATATAAATGTTCATGGGATTGGGAGAATTCATAAGAAAAGGAATTCCTTTATTTGATGTCTATCGTCAACTCACTAAGGACAGAAAAAACAGATTAATCCCTTTTATAGTTAACAGCTATCTCACTGTAATATATACAATAAGTATTACTGTACTCAAATTTGTTTAAGGTTATTTTTTCTCTTCTCTGCATCAAAATTGAAACCTTACTTTTATTTCTTGATAACTACTGTTTTATCCTTATCTTTGTCTTATTTTTAAAGCTTCTCAAGTGGTAAATGCTTCAGTTATTGTTTAAGTGAATGTCTTATGTGACAGGTGCCTTAAGTACAACTTAAGAATAAATACATGCATATTATTGAAATAAAGATTTATCATCAAAGTGCAGTCTCAGAATTTTTAATGGGCTATACACTTCAATGATCATATGAAGATAATTCTTATGGAAAGCACATTATTGAAAAAATGGGGTATTGAAATATCATGAATGGCAATCAACTTTATAGAATAGAAAGTATTTAAGGAGGGAGCAGCTATCAAAATTCCATTCTTCAAAATATAACAGAAATTAAAAAGAAGAGAAAGAGAGAAAAAAATAAAGAAAGTGAGGAGGAAACAAGGGATTAAAGAAGGGAAGGAGAGGGGAAAAGAACTGTGGTTATTTCTTAGCTATATGGAAATATTTGAGTGCTAACCACTATTGAAAAAATAAGTATAATACATTAGGGAAAGTGAGAAGAAATTTAATGTATTGAATTAGTATAAATTTATATTGTGAAAATTAGAATTATGTGGTAATGATCTTATTTAAGCTACCAAGAGAGAAGTTTTTTTAAAAAAATTATCTACTGTTCGATTCTCCTTATTTGTTTTCCTTTATTCAGACAGGAAAAAATATTGAGATGAATATTATCAAATGTGTGATATAGTAAAAGAAATGTACATGTATTAGGAACAAAATCATTGATGAAATTTGCTATTTTTTAGCTATTCTAATCTCATATGAGTTATAGTGAGTAAAAACATACATTTTTTTTTAGTTGAAGTTGCCAAGACAATGAGACATTGCAAATTTAGTTTAGTATTCCAATATCAGTAAAGTTTTAGCCAACTGAAACTCTTCATCTTTCAAAACACAGGTAATATTCTTCTTTAATCATAGAAGAAAAAAAAAAAAGAAAGAGTAATAAAATGCATTTTGGTTTTAACTTCTAATTACAAGATTGCAGATTTATTTTAAAAAGTAATCAAATTAAAAATTTATATTTTCTAAATTTGTGATCATTTTATGTAAATACTAAATGCTATAATCAATAAGAATTAAAATGAGAACAAATAAATAAATGTTAGGCAAACTTCCTTTATATTAATTTCTTTTTATTTTCTTATTGTATCATATGTAACAATATTTCAAATTAAATATGTTTTGTAGGTCAATAAGTTTTCACATACAAAATTTTAGCACTCCACAGAAAAATCGGTAATAATGCTTAATATGTTTTCTAATATGAAATTACCTTAGGAAAACTTTATATCAGTTGACAAAATATTCAAAACTAAAGTATGGGAAATACATGAATCTGCAGGTTAAATACATCATAGAATGCAAGCTATGAATTATGTTTTCCTGATGTAATAACTAAAAGGATTTTAGTCTCACTTTATCTTATTCTGAATACAGATTTGGCTTATATGATGCCTATTACTGTTCTTTTTGCCAGATGAGGAAAATATGATTTTCTATTGTAATTACATTCTATTTTACTTTCTAAAGTGAATAGTAATAGTTAACATGTGTTATAAATGAAAAAAATGTTTGTTTGATACAATAGTGAAAACAAGGAAATAATACAGTTTTCAGAGGATTAGACCATTCACTATGTTATGTAGCTATAGGATATGAAAGTGATTATTGGATTTATACCAATACAAATGGCAGAGTCAGGAATCCTAGGACTCAACGTCTCCATTAAAAAGAATCCAAGTAATAAGAAAACCCCTCAGAGTCACCTTTTGCATACTTTGAAATGTAGACAGAAAATGAAAACACCTAACGAAGCTTAAGGAAGGAAACATAAATGCAGTGTAGTAGGAGTTCTACGGATTTTTATAACAACTCTCTCAGCCCTGACCCCAGTTCAGCAGCAGTCATGAAGACAACAGCAAGCGTTCCTGGTTGAACTTGTGAGAACCAGACTCAGCAAAACCGATTTTGTTCTCAAAGAATTGTGATTGTGTGTTGTTTCCTATCTGGAGGAAACCATAAAGTAGGGCACAGAAGTTTCACCATTGTTTCATACAACTTGAAATAGTCACAGGACTAAGATAGCATTAGTGGGGATGTTTTGGCTACAGGTATCCTGAGAAAAATTTTAATAATAGCACACTATGGCAAGGGAGAAAGAGAATACATCAGGACAAACAGTAGAAGGGCCATAAATCCTGGGAAGAGGTTGGGAAAGGAGATCCATTGGGGATAAAGGGCTTTAAATAGCTCTCATGTACATCAGGGAATTGTGACAGGCATCCTGGCTGGATAAGTGTTTAGCAAAGGCTTGAGAAGACCATCTTTCAACTCCGGTGAAACGTTAGGCTTCCCATAAGCTATGAGTGAAGACTGAGGCAGAACTGTGAGTGGCTTGGCCAGAGATTGAAGGAGGACAGATACAGTCGATATGCAAAGAGTGAAATAATACGGGTCCCCCTTATTTTTCCTTTCTCAGATTCAGGTATTTAAAGCAATTCTGTTGAAACAATGGGCTATTACTAATCTAAAGAAAAGCATCATTGGCCGTATATAAGAAAACAAATATTTTACAAGAAAGCTTAGCACAATAAACATACAACAAATTTAACCTGTGACAAATACCCAAAAAAAAAAAAAAAAAATCTCTGTGGAATGGTGAGCCTGTTTTCCTGATTTATCATAATTTAGTATTTAAAATTTGCACTTTCAATAAGAAATTGTCGGGCATGCAAAGAAAAAGTATTGTTTGTTTACACAATCTGGACAATAAAAAGGCAAGTCACAGACTAAATGTTATTATTTGCAAAAAAAAAGAAGGGTGATAAAGGACTATTTCCCATGTATACAAAGAAATATGAAAATTCAAAAATAAAAATAAGCAATTCAATTAAAAAATGGGCCACAAAATTTAACAGCTATCTCAAAAAAAAGACAAGCAGATGATAGCAAATGAAAGGATATTTTACATTTTTTGCCATAGTGAAAATATAAATTAAAATAACAATGAGATAGCTGTATAAACCAAATATGGGTCAGAACATGGACTGTAGTGGGTATAGAAAAAAGTAAAGCCACTTCGCACAGAGTTTGGCAGCTTCCTACAAAACTAAGCATAGTTTCATCACACAATTCAGCAACTACACTTCTTGGTATGGGCCTCAAAGGAACTGAAAACTTATGCCTATTCAAAAAACAACACATGGATGCTTATAGCAGCTTTATTGAAAGTTTTCAGAACTTAGAAACAACCAAGATTTCCCTCTGTTGGTAGATCAATTGATTGGTGCATTTGGACAATGCAGTATTATTAAGCACTAAAAATAAATGAGCTATCATGCCATGAAGAAAATAAAGGAAACTTAAATGCATGTTGATAAGTAGCAGAAGTCAATCTGAAGAAGCTCTTTAGAATCTGTGTGATTCTAAATCAAAATCCTTGCAATTTATCCTGTGTATAATGACTAATTCTAAAGTTTAGATGAAAAGGCAAAAGACCCAGAATTCCCTTCATTGTATTGAAAGAAACACGGAGGGATGTGAAGACAAAAATTGGAGTACTGAAGGAACTTATTATTAAACCAACTGTATTCCAAATATATAACATTCAGGAAAAATGCAAAACAATGAGGAAGCAAAATTACCAGGGCTTATGAGGGAGGGATGAATAAACACACCAAAGAACATTTTTATAGAGTTGTGAACCCATCCCGTGTGATATTGTAATTGTGGATACATTCCATTATACATTTGTCTAGATCCATAGATGTTCAACACAGTGAAACCTAAGTTAATCTATGGATGACTATGTGACAACTGGGTGATAATTATGCGACCACATGGGTTCATTATGTATAATAAATATACCATTCTGGAGTGGGGGTTGTGGATAATGGAGAAGGCTATGAATGTACAGGGTTAGGGCATATATAGAAAATTTCTGTACCTTCCCCTCAATTTTTCTGTGAACTTAAAACTCTAAAAATAGTCTTAAAATGTCAGCATTTAATTTTATACTCAAAAGTAGAATTAGTTTTATGTACTTAATACTATTTGGAGACTTTAAAAAACCAAAGATCAGAGTAATATGACTTCTTTTATGTTTGGGAAACACAAGATGCACTGGTAACAAATATCTCACAACGTTTTGCAGTAAATAAAATACCATCTTCCACAGGGACTCAGCAATAACAACATAACTTATCTTCATTGTGCTAGCCACCTGCACAGCTCTGGCTGAGCAGTGACTTGGTTCATGATGAAGAATATGCTCCAGCAAATTGGTTTCTCTGTAATAATAAACCAGTGGATTGACACCATTGTAGAACTCATATTTCCAGAAGGTCAGTTTGAAGTAAGTTCTTTCAAATCAAGTCTCTAAAAATAGAAATTTGTCTCAAAGACAGGAGAAAATGTTACAAAATTTCCTCTTTGATGTTAGTCCTACTCACCCACATATTATATTACATATTTCCTCTCTGGAAGCTATATTATTTAAGTTTTTGGTTTTGTCTGCATCTGTCAGCCTCATATTTTACCTTGTGTTCTGCTTAATTAATAGAAGAGGATATAGATGACTTAAATTAGACTATGTTTAATATATTGCCAACATAAACACATGTGGGACTGTAAAATAGTCTATTTTTCAAACAAATTTTTTGAGAATCTGAAATATAACAGAAATTAGGCAAGAATGTAGGTGATATAATGATCAATTTTTGTCATAGTGTGTTCTGGGAGTTATGTTGTGCTCAGAAATATTCATAATATGTCCAAAGAATTACAGAAAGTTGGATTTGGTCCTCCAAAGCCTTGATAGAAGGGGAAGAGTTAAGAGAAACCTAACAGTTTTAATCATGTTCCTCTGCTGCCTTCCATTAAGAGAATGAATTAAAGGTGCCTTTGGAGGTGGTTTCCACCAATGTAGGGGGTCTTTGCTGAGGAGCACACCACAGAAGTCTGTGGAGGTGAATATGAAAAGAGAGAATGAACTTAGGGTGAAGTTGGTAGTGTGCCACAGAGACATGCAGTGGATTAAATTTCAGTCTGTTGGCCCCTGTTTTCTTTCAATGCAAGAATCTAAGGAACTGAGGGATCATTAAGAAGCTCATGGATGCATGGATGATTAAGAAAGGAGGGAGACAGCGAGAGTCTGAGAATTTTGGCTTTGAGGAATTGTGACTATGAGGAAGGTAGAATGTACAAAAAGGGAGATATTTGAACACACAAATGTGTGTGTGTGTGGGGGGGGTGTTTATAGCCATGAGGCTCCTAAGTGAAATGAAAACTCACATTCATGAGCTGTTGGACAACAGTAGTAAAGAAGAGAAGGAACTACAAGTGATGGAGTACTTGAGTAGGCAAAATACAGAGAAAATGGAAAGAGAAAGGTTAACACAGGACATGGGAACTTCAAGAAGCGAAAATGAACAGCTGAGTAAAGACAGGCCTTCCCCAGACGCATATAAAACCAGAGTGAAGGGAAGTGTGCACAAGCTTAGTGAAAGCCCTGGAGTGAAGACTTCACTTTCATGGTATTTTGTATGAATTGGATTTTTTTTTAAAAGACAAAAATTTTAACAATTTGCTTACTATGAATGCTGAGGAAATAGAGGTAGAATGTCTTCAAAAGGTTGGCTCTGAGAGATTGAGAGATTTGAGGGAGTAATTTAGAAGGAGATGAGAATGCAAGGAGAAGGAAGAGGAAAAAGTTCTCGTGTTCTAACACCACAAGGATCACTTCTGTTTCAAGATTTGTGTCTGATCTGAGGGAAGAACAGAATGATAATGGAGAATAATGAGAATCCCCATTTCAAGAGTATAGAAAGTTAGTCCATTACACAAGATACTTTTTATCAACTTATTGAAACAGAAGATTTTGTAATCTACAGTTTTGACATTTTATCACCCTTAAATTCCTATGTTGAAACCAAATCCCTAATGTAATGTTATTTGGCCCTGGGGGCTTCCAGATGTTATTAGAGACTTTGTGAATATTAATGCCCTTATAAAAGAGGCCTCAGAGAGCTGCCTTGTCCCTTTCAACATGTGAAGACATAGCAAGAAACCGTCAATGCATTTTTCTTTTATACTGATGATTAAACCCAGGATTACTTTAATACTGAGCTACATCCCCAGTCCTTTGCATTTTAAATTTTGGGACAAGTTCTCACTAAGTTACTTAGGGTCTAGCTAAGTTGCCCAGACTTGCCTTAAGCCTGGACTTCTCCTGCTTCAGCCTCCAGACTTGCTGGAATTGCAGGCATGTACCACCACACCTGGCTCTTAAGAAGGTGCCCTCTGTGAGCTCAAAAGCCCTTGCCAGACGTTAAATCAGACAATGCCTTGATCTGGGAGTTTGCGGCTTCCCAAACAAGGAGGAATACATTTATGTTGTCTGTTAACCTCCTAGTTTCTGGTGTTTTGATACATCAATCCAGACAGATTAAACATTTTTCATATATCATTGTTTTGGCTCTGTAAGCCTATAAGGCAGGAGGGTAAGACCCACCTCCTCTCTACATTGCTTCTACTTATTTCTACCAGGCTAGGGACTGGCCTAGATTTCTGTTATTTAATAAAACATTTCCTCTTTGCCCTTAGCTGTCAGTCCTCAGCTTTTATCTCTAAAACAGAAAATTGTGAATTTTTAAGTTAACAAAATGGTGATACTTATCTACCTGAAAATTTAAAAAGATATAGTTTGTGGATATGAGTGTGATACTTTATAACGAGGATACATGTAATGGCATTATATCTTCTATTGAATTACTGAAATGATTGTGCTTGACTAAAATTTCATGGCTTTTTAATTACCATGTAATAAGTGACAAATGAGATGTGAATATTTTTACTTGTTTCAAACAAAGCTCTATCTTTGGGTTCCAGTTAGTAATTTATAAGCTTATATAAATGTATACTATTGAAAAGCATTTGTGATAAGAATTCAAGTTTCAAAAGTCACATTTCCAGAAGTCTAGTCTCAAACATTAAATTTCATGCATTACATTAAAAAAAAGAAAGAAAGAATAAAACGAAAGCCTCTATTTTCTCCTAAGGTGTTACATTAGGAAGAAAAATTTTTAAAGACATTGAGGTAGTACCTATTCTCTTTATTCTATTATCAAGCTGTCCTTGTTGACAGCAACAAGTTGACTTTCTGCTTGTTCTTTCAAATAATCAATCATTGTAATGTCTACAATCTCTAAAATCTTAATCTGAACTTTACTTTCTTCCTCTGAAATCATGTCTATTTGTTATCATATTACTGAAGGTGGCAAACAGTAGATCAATACTGTTAATATATTTGGGGAACAGACATTTTCTCTCCTCTACCTCCTTTGTTCCTAACTATGCTTCCTGTTTGTTCTGCAAATGTTGCATCAAGCTTCTTGGTATTCCTGAGCCTGCTATGCCCTTTCGCTTTCTTTCTGTAGAGAGCTTTCTCTTTCTTCCCACAAGTACAAAGTTTGCTCAACATTAATGAACAACACTAAAGGTCATACCTGTGAAAACATTTCTGTCTTACCCTGAGAATCTTCCTTTTATTTTTGCTCATTCAACAGAATAAACCATGGTATAGAAATTTTTTGTGGAGATGCCAATCTTTCAAACTAATTATGGGCCTAAATCTTGGAACAAAAAGAGCCATTTTTGTACTCAGAAAGTAGCATGGAACCTTGCACATTTTTGAGAAATTAATGAGTGGTAAGTGCACAAATCCATATCCCCAAACAGTAGTATTTCAGCTGCAACTAACTGGGAACCTTTTCCCTACTCATCTAAGAACTGAAAGACATTTTATTTTTGATGAAAGAGTATTCTGAACCTTTAACCAAATTTTAGCGAGTATAAAGAAGGTAGAAAACCCTGTGAATTTTTAAACTTCATATCTTTCTTTGTCTAATTAATCATGTAAGTGTCACATCACTTGCAACAAGTACTTTTCTGGGTTCTAGGGAAACCAAACATCCTCCCTGACCTAAGAAGTTAACAATGAATTGGAGGATCAGACCAGAGGGACATCAACAATTTTCATAAGATGTAGGGCACAATAAAGATAATAAATAAAAGAATAGTTGAATGAAAATATTGAGTCATTAGGCATAACTCTACTTACAGTCATTATCTGAAGCAGTTCTCACTGCTAAGGTTATTTTTAGGCTGAATGGGATAATTGTGCACCCATTTCTTATTTTACAATCTGAAAGTACCCACACACAAACACATACCCACACACCCACACCCACACACACATATAAATCATGTGTTTAAATGAATGTACTTCCACTAATAATCTAAGAATTGTTACTTTCTGTCCTGCAGTCATGCGGATTTATGCTCTTCAGCAAGAGATCATTTCTTTTGTTTCTTTTATTCTTGTCCTGCCCTCTGGAAAGTGGTATAAGCACTTTCCACTTAAATAATTTTAAGTGGTTACTGAAAAAATGAATGGAAGTGCTGTGAGAAGGTATCTGTTGCTGATAGTGTGATAAAGTTGGAATAATGCTGTGTCGCTTTTCCCAGCCACATGGTGCAACTTGTGCATTCTCTGCTTTTGTCCCTTTTCTTCTGCTCTTACTGATGCTCCTGAGGGCTGTAATTTTTCTCTTTGCAATATTGCACAGAAATGGATGACTATTGTTCCTGAGGAAACAAGATTACAGATGTTGCATGTATCTCCGAAATTTCGACTAGAAATGAGGAAAGGGAGAAGGGAAGGGGCAATTTAACTGGAAAGGATAAAAAGGACGACTAGAGTTTCCAAAGTGCAAGATAAGCGTGTCAATAGAACCCGGGGGGGGGGAACTTTCAATGCTTTTGTTTCTTTTTTTGGCTATAAGAAATCTCTATTTGGAAAGCCTATACATAACATAAACCCTGTGCTTCTATGTGTGTGTGCGTGTGTGTGTGTGTGTGTGTGTGTGTGTGTGTGTGCATGTTGCAGGATAGGGCACTATTCATCCAATACACAGAAAAAATTTAATTGACTCCAACTGGCTACATAAAGTGGAGTTGAATACAATCAGTTTGAAAATTACCCATGGGTCCGGCAGTGAACATACCCTACTGCTCCTGTATAATGCACTAGAACACACCCAGTGTTTTGGAGTGGGGAGTAACTACAATGCTTGATGTTACCATTCAGTTTGTTCAGTGTGTCTTGTAGAAGTCTTAAATCTTATTCTCCCCACTCAAATAGGGAATCTTTTTTTTTTAATTAAATTTCTTTTTTTATTTGTTCTAATTAGTTATATGTGACAGTAGAAGCATTTTGACAAATATTGAACTAAACATTCATCAAGCTGCTTTGGTCCTGTGGTCCTTTTTATAGCTTTTCTCTATTGAAAATACACACAAAGCTTCTCAAAAATTTCATTGAAAAAGAATTATATGCATGCTACCAAATTCTCATATTTCTGCAACCCGGAAGCATATTCACAGTATAATGAATTAAAACCCAAATCAACAAACTCTTTCTCATACACTGTTAGAATATGTTAATATCACTTGTATTTTTTGGTGACAAATGCATGGTTGTGAAGGCTAAGAGAATCTATTTTGTTATTCCATTTCTCATTCTTAAAATGTTATTAATGCTTATTACTTCTGTATGATTGTAAATGAATGAAGAACTTATTTCAGAATGTCCTATAAATTTCACATGATGTCATTAATTATCCTGTCTAATCGGGTATATAAAGACTTTTCCATATACTTAGAAAGGGGTCCATCCAAAGAAATCAATAAGACTACTGTCACCCAGAAACTGACATTTAGTTCAAAATGCAAGCCTGATAGGTCTGTCTTGGTTTATTTCTCTCAGAATATATCATCCTGCAATTATTTCACCATATGTGTAAGTCAAGCTTTGTGAACCTTTAATGGCAATGTCTCTCCCCTTTATAGGAAGTGTCAGTCTTTATGACTTTATTCTTCTTACATATGGTAGAGGAATAATATTAAATGATTTGTTGATACCTTCACAACAAATCTTGTTTGAGATTTTAGAGTTAACATCTATAGATTGTTTGGACAAGAAAAAATCCATCAGATATTCCTAACGATGATGGAGTGAGAAGAATGGAAGGAAATCAGATATCATACTCATTCTTCTTGCCTTTACCTTCCTACTTCTTTTACTCCCCACAGAAGCTGATCCCACCTTGGCATTAATTTTGTAAAGCTATTGACATAAATATAAATGGATTATAGGTGAAACCATCTTCAAACAATTTTTAACACAGAAGAGAGTGCACTTACTCAAAGTGCACTGATTAAATACTTACAGAGACATTTAAGGAGTGTCTATGCTCTTGTCTACTCCACTGATTGTATTTTTTTCTTATGTTTTTCTGTCCCTAACTAGTCAGGAGGATGCATATGAAACGGGGGAGATACCATCAAAATAGAAGATCAGTGTACTAGATAAAGGGAATTGAGGGGGTGGGAGGAGGGATGGGTAAAGGAAGAACAGTGGAATGAATCTGACCAAAATTTCCTATGTACAAATATGAATATGCCACAGTGAATGTCACCAACCATCATGTATATCCACAAGACACTAACAAAAGAAAAAAAAAAAACTATCAGTAAATAAAAGATCAGTAGAGTAGAGGGAAAGTAACGGGGCAGAAGGAGGAGGGAAGGAAAAGGGGAACTATGGGGACTGAATTAGATAAAATACATTCCATTCTTTTATACTTATGTGAAAATTAATTAGAATTCTATGTATAACTAAAAAGAACCAATAAAAAGGGAAAAACAAAAAAACCTTCTGGCCTCCATAAAACTGTGAAAGAATAATTTTGAATGTGGGAAACTATGTGTTCAGGAAGACACACTGGCCTGACATTTATTGCATAGCTCTAAGCAGAAGAACAGCTCCTGGAATCCATTCCTGTTCATGGAAACAAGCAGGATCTGAAGAATGAGGTGTTAGGGAGCAGACGAACAGACTCTGGTTGGCCTCCCTGTTGGAAATTCACTGGGCTTGCATGATGTGATCCAGAGAGAGTAGTCAGTCCCAGGACCCTGCTTGCCAGAGTGTTCCTTAAGGAGCCTGAATCTGGAAAGACTGTTGCAGTCAAAATTTCCCTCATTGAAATGGGGAGGGAGAAAAACAGCAAGTCATAGACACAAAAGAAAGTTAGCCTCGAATTCAGAATCCAGAGATCAGATTATGGCCATTTAATATAGAGAGAGAGACAAAGAAAGAGACAGAGTCACATGTAGCAGCTTATTTTAGCTGCAGTTAGCTAGAGAAACTAAGAGATTATTTTTAAGTGACATAACAGTTGGGAAATAGGTAGTAGATAGCAATAAACATCTATAGACAACAGGAAATGGGTGGTAATGCCAGTTTTGCCACTAACTTGCTTAGTAACTAACTTCATTTTTCTGAACTTCAACTGATTAATAATGCCTATTTTATAGCTTTATTTAAGTATGAAAGGTATTTTATAAGTCAAGAAGAGTGTCTATGCCTATGCAGTAAATTAGACTATTAATTTTTATTTTATAAACTAAGCAAGGATTTAATTGAAGAATAAGTCACTGTCATAGTCTTGAACTCATGATGAAATTAACAGGTGGCCTTGACCAGACTTTTATTTTATGCCTCAAATTTTTAATGGTAAAATATGGACAAGGATGGAAGATTTTTCAACTTGTACTGTTCTTTCTACAATAACACCTTTTACTTCATGACTTTTTATTTATTTATTTATTTATTTTTTGATACTGGGAATTGAAGCCAGGGGCACTTAGCCACTGAATCACATTCCCAGTCATTTTTTTAAAAGTATAATTTCAGTTGTGGATGGACACAATACCTTTATTTTATTTATTTAATTTTATATGGTGCTGAGAATCGAACTCAGTGCCTCATGTACTAGGCAGAGCTCCACCACCAAGCCACAACTCCAGTCCTCCACAGTCATTTTTATTTATTTCATTTTATTTAGAGAAATGGTCTCACTAAGTTGCTTAAGGCCTTACTAAGTTGCTGAGGCTGGCTTTGAACTTCCAATCTCCTGCTTCTGCCTTCCCAGTCACTGGGATTACAGTATATGCCACCACCACCTGGTACTTCATGATATCTTCTTGTGTAAGGTAAAGTACATGTAATCAAGAGCAAAATGGGTATGTTATAGTTTTGATTAACTGCCTACCAACTTCAATCAACAAAAGGAAAGATCAGCAGAACTGCACACAACACAGGTTTCACCAACTCTCCTCAACATGAGAAGTCCTTTCATATTACAAATTAATAAACAATATCTCAGGAAACTAAGAGCTTTGAGGTAGAGATAGGGTCTTGTGAGGTTCCTGTAGTACAACTCAAGATGGAGAGACCACAGAGTTGAGCAGAAGGCAGGTCCTATACTAACCCAGAGTGCTCCTAAGTTCATATTGGATTGTCAGCCTCATCAACTCTAAACATAGACCAGTAAACTTTGTTCCCATACCCTATTGTTTTTAAAAAATCCAGAGTTTTTGATATACTGAGATTGTGATTTCTCTATGATTCAGTAGACCAGTGTATTTCTACGTATTATCTGCAAGCTTGTTTTGAACACACATGCAGAACATGGTCTGGAAAGAGCAACTCGAGGAAAATAAACGCCTGCAAAGTTGATGTGAAATGAAACCAAACTTCATTTCAGTCTTTCACTTTTGCTGCTGATGAAATAGGAGGCAGTGACCTTGTGGCTAGCCATGAGCTGAACCCAATGATCTGTCAAGTTCAGTGTGTGCTGCATCAGTGACAAAAATGGACCCATTGCCACCTTTATGAAGCACCCAACTTGCTATGGAGAATATAATTCCATCTTCTACAAGTGTCATATCACAAAGTCAGTGTTTATGACCAGTTCTTAAAAAAACCATGAGAAACTCTTCAGAAACTCACACATTTAAAATCCAAAATTTAAGAAAGCAATCTCCCATAATCTTAATTAATATATTTTAATTTATGCTTAAATGTAAATGTTGTTTCCTACTATTGCTTTTTTCATATGTGACACATAAAATCCAAATGTAATCAATTTAGAATTTTTTTGAATGCCTATATACCTTTTTAATAGGAAAATTGATAGAATTATTTACAGTTAAATATTAAACTCAAAGTTCAATTTTATTAAATTTTTAAAACTCCTTATGGCATATTTTCTGTTTTTGTATTGTTATTTGGGAACCATTTACCAACAGTATATGAAAACAACACTGTTTGAATAGAATTAAAACAGTCAAAGCAGTATAAGCTTAGAAAAAATTTAAGTATAATTTCATATTTATCTTATCTCAAAAACAACAGTTGTAAAAATGCAAATTATCACTTATACTAAAAGAAAAATATAAATGAGTAAAACTGTTACATTAACATGAATGATTTCTTTTATAAATAATTCATCAAAAACGAAATACTGAACTCTCATAATTTTAATTTATGCTGCCATTTGTACTTAAATCTCCTACAGTGATTTTTACATATGAATGGATTTTAAATGCTGAACACTTTTCTGCTATATCTGAAATACTTTATTTGAAGTAATGGTGGTATAGTTAGCTTGCAGACCAAAGTCAGAAAAAGTGAAAAATGATCATGACATGAAGAAAATACTATTCTTGTAGTCTGCTTATAACCCAGAAATAAATCCTAGTAAAATGGGTAAGAGAGAAAGGAAGAAAAAAGAGTCTCAGTGGGAAAATAAAATGTATCTTTTCTGTTGAAAATAAATTAGCAAGACAAGAAATATACAAGTAAGGATGGCTAAATCATCAAAGAAAACCTGTGTTTTCCTTTATTTTTCTATATCTTCAATATTCCAGGATAGCTTGGTCTCAGAAGTTTTTTTTTGTTGTTGTTTTGTTTTGTTTTTTGTTTTTCCATAAGGTGTTTGGCCTCATGTAAGTGATTTGCTGATTGACAGACCTATGCATGCTTTGGAGAACACCATACAACATGGAGCACTAGGGGATTCAGTGAGCAGGTGTTAAACCTATGGCAGAGAATATTTCTCTTTATCAGTCTCTAATCTTCTGACTTCACAATTTTTAAACAGATGTTTTAGACAGATTTTTTTCTACTTTCTTTGTTTCCATAGGATTGTCTCTCACCTGCTTAATTGCTTCTTGGCCCAATAAAAGAACCAAAAAGAACATGAAAACACATTCTAACTTCCCCTGTGAGAAGGAAGTTGTCTCTTTAAGTTTCTACACCTACTCACTTTACTGTGAAGGCTGGAAAGGTAGTAATAAAGCTGAAATGAGCTTCCCAGGTGGATTCTAACACTTGACTGTATGGCTGTCATTCCCTTCCTCAGGTCTGTCATTTACTCAGTGTTACAGTTTCCTGAGTGTCACAGCTCTTCAGCCAGAGTCTTTCCTTTGTCTCCTTCCATGACCACAAGGTTTATTTATTTTTAATTCAAATCTAGCAAGAGACTGAAAATAAGAATAGTGAGTATAAAATAATTCTGAAAACTGGACATAAAATTTGATAGGGTTCATATGTAAGGAACAAAGAAAGGGAACACTCAGGACAAGGAACTATGTGCAAGTGCATTTGAGTTTTTAATTTCATATCACATTAAATACACCTTTTTATAAGTATCTGGCAAAGGTATGCTTATTTATATACATATTTCTATACTTTTATCCTTGATGTAAATTACCTATATAAATTAATGTGTAGTATATAGTTTATACATATAAACTTTATACATAATCTTTCCATATAAAATTTTATATATATGTAAATATATATGCAAACATACACATAAATATATCTATAATACTATCATGCAAGTCCAGGGTTGATTACTTTAAGGAAAGAAGTAACCTAGTACAATGAACTTTAAGTCAGTATGAAACACTTTAGACAGAACTGGGAAAGTAATATTAATGGAGAATATACCATAATCGACTTACATCCAGGCCTAACCATAAGAAAGCAGGTTCTTATGTTTCCCTGCTGAACCAAGGAGATGCCTATAGAATTTTTTTTTATTTAATGTGTCAGCAGAGCAATAGTGTTTCTTGATACTTCTTTTCTGTAAAACTTTGTTACTAGCAGGGCATTTCTGCATGGGGCCTAGCAATTTGGATAGAAGCAGCAGGTGGAGAGAGGACTTGGAAGACTTAGATAAAAATAGTACTGGTTGGAACTTTTATAGAAATACTTGCTGGAGATTTTGTAAAAAGTTAGGGAATCTAATATACTAATGTAATTTGAATATCAGATGTCCTCAAAAAGCTCCCATGTTAATAATGCAGGTTATGAAATGATTAGATTATGAGAGTTGTAAATTAAACTTGTGTTTTAATTCATCAGATGGGTTAATAATTTGAATGGATTACAGGGTGATAACTGTAGGCAGGTGGAGCATAATTGGAAGAAGTAGGTCACTGGGTGTGTGCCCTGGAGAATGTTTTCTGGCACCTGTGCATTCTCCCTCTGTTTGTGCTTCCTGTGCCTCGATCTGTGCAGCTTTCCTCCAACACCCCATTCTACCATGATGTTCTGCCTCACCTCAGGCCCAGAGAAATGGAGTTGGCCAACCATGGACTGAAACCATGATGCAAAATAAACTTCTTCTCCTCTAAGTTTTTCTTGTCAGGTATTTCAGTCATAATAATGAAAACCTAGCTAAAACAACAGAAGTTAAGGGTGAGAGTTACAGAAATTTAAATTATATTATAGAGTTGTTTCATTTTAAAGTCAGCTTGCTGTTAAAATCTTTTTCCCTCAGGATAGACTAGAATGCTAAATGCTACCTTTCCTACATTCCTGTTGTTCCTGAACTTATAAGTAAAATTTCAATTCTGCAATCAAATACAATGATATTGGAAGTGAAGAGTGAAACAGAATTTGTCTGTTATAAAGCCAACAGAGGTGGTTTTTTCTTTTTTATTCTGTCTGATTTTGTATCATGGCTTTTGCACTGCGCATGTCGGGAGCTCATCCCCAAATCTGTCTTCGCCTTTCTCATAATTCTATAAGGATCCTGAAAAATCATTTTTGCTTTATCTATAGGAAAACCAATACTTTAAAACTGAATTCTGACTAAGGTGTACTGCAAGTGTGACTTCATCATTACCTACAAACTGCCAAGGATGAAGAAAATTACATGGTATTTGACACAAGGAAACTGAAGTGGAATGAACTTCACAGTGAGGCAAGAATACAAACAGAAAAAAAATCACATTGAGCATGGCCATATAGCATGGAGGAAATTTGCCCACGCACCAAATATCTCCATTTTCTGAATGGAACCTTGTCTGTTGATATCTGGATCCTACAACTATTTCCTCCTGCCATTGCTGTGGGTTATCAATATCCTCAGCACTCATTATTTGTAAGTCATTTGGCACAGTATGGCCATGCTGATATGCACAGCACCTGACTCAACTTACCTCCGAAGATTCCTCCCCACTCTGTGCCAGTCAATTAGAGATGTGCCACAACTAATTCTCATTACCCATTAGAAAAAGTTCAGTGTAAAATTTAAAATGTGTGGACACATGTGAATGAAAAAATGAAAGAATACCTCAGCATAGAGGCAACAGCACAGGAGAACTGGAGTTTGCAGAGGAACTGAATTTGATGACATGGGTTATAACACTTTGGTGAGAAAAAGAGTTAAAGAGGGTTAGAAATTTTGCTATTGTTTTTGTAAGATAATACCATACAATTGGATATTTACATGAAGGCATAATAAACTGTTACATATGATTTTTTCCTATTGGATATGACCTGTATTTTAAGACTGGATGTAATTTCTGTTAAATGCAAGTTTCAAATGCATTTCATTTCATATAACTACAGGATTCATATATAAAGATTCACTAAGAATATGCTGACAATATCTTAGAAATTAGTCTAACTCATAATTAAAATAAATTACTTTTCTTGTTACAGAAATGAAAATTTTTAAGAATTAAATAAGACATGAAGAGAGCAAAAATGTAATATTTTTGGTGAGAATAGAAATATGAATGGTGCCTCTTTTCTATACTACTTGGTTGTAGAACCAAGGTTACTCTTATCATAGAATCATCTGGACAAAACTGTTGCATCTCAATAGTTGCTTTGCATACCATTTCATCAGTTATGTGGTTTAGAATTAAATCCATAAATCTCTAGTAGGAGAAACAGGACGGATGCTTAATAAAGTTTAATGACAAAAAGGTAGCATAATTTAGGTCATAAAATGGGCTGTATTAAGCAATGTTAATTGAAGAATTGAAGGGATGATTTGCCTAGGCAAATAGTAATTATACAAGTCAAAATTTAGTCTAGCCACTAAAGTCAGTTGAAAGTAGTGATCTTAATATACATATTTACAAACTAAAATGACAAGTACTAATTTTTTTGCTGAATACCCAAATATCACCTATAAATTCGTGTTTTGTATTAACGTTGTGTGTCAGAATGAGGATCAAGTTTACTCTATTTCTTGGGAAGTTTTCCAGTTTAATATTGTACCACACTTTCTTAAGAGTAGCATTGTGAATAGAACAAAAAGCGTTTCTTGGTAAAGGGGGTATTGTTAGGTCGCATACAGGATATGAGGTACTGTGAAAAGAGAAGACACAAAATTCTGTATTAAAAAATCAAAATGTACTCTTGTTTGGGTATTATCATACCTAGTGATAAAGGTATTTTAACAAAGTAAGAAAGGAATAGGGATAACCTCTTAAAATTGTTGTGACCATGTAACGTTTTAAAAGTCCTAAATTTGCTATATTTATATTTTTTTTATTCATATAGAATAGATACCAATGAGACTAAAACAATTTCACATGCTCATACTGGGTTAGCTTTATAATGGGTTAATGGAGGTTAGAATGCAAAACTCCAAACCAACTTCATTTACGTAAATTAAGATTTCTTTATATGAAGACTTTTTAACCTAGAATAATGAAGATGGGTTATAAATGAAAATTTAATCAGTTGAGTTCAGGATATAATTATGTTACTTGTATAAACATGTTATGGTATTCCCAGGCAAACGAGGCTCTGACAAGATAGGTAGTTTATCTAAGAGTGATTTATCCAAAAGGAATTAAAATGTCACAATAACTACAAAAATAATTGTAGGGAGAGTGACACTTTCTTTGAAAAGCAAGGTTGCAAAGAAAAATTATTCTAGGATATTATTTTAACTTATAACTGATTTTAAAGACAAGTCTTGGCTAAATTATTGATAACAAAGATGCATATATAGACTAAATGACTGGCTGTACCAATGTGGATGGTACATTAAAGTCACAACAGTATTAATAAAATAGAAACTTGCAAATGAAAAATGTTGCCATGAGTTTACATTAATTATAATGTTAATGTATCTATTCTCCAATCTGATCTTTTATTTTGGTCACCTTTCTGTTCAATTAACATTGCTGCTGCATATGTGTAATAAAATTTTAATCTTTGACATTTGATCCTCACATATAATTTTTGTACACAATACTGTGTTATTTCATCACTTACTTCATTTGGGAAATTTGGACTCAGTAAATTGTGAATATTTTATTTTAATAAAGTTAATTGCACAAGGATTTGTTCCTTACAACATGTTTTTAAAATGTAACATTTCACTAACATATCAGAAAAATTTATAAAAATATTTTAATTATAATTTAGATAAAAGAGTTAAATTTCTGGGAAAAAGCATTGTCCTTGAATATAGGATTTCTAATTTTAAAACAGCTAAAGGATGATCTTAGTATGTTTTTTTTTTTTAATTTCAGTTTTATCTCAAGAATATTTTTCATTTGGAATAACATAAATCCAATTTTAATCTTTTCTCATTCTACTTTAAAAATAATTTGACTTAAAGCATAATGACTTCCGTGTTCAAGGTTAGGAAGCAGTTTTCCTTACTGAGTAGCAAAACTGTGATTAGGGATTACCAAGAGGACAAAGACCCAGGGCATGGCCTGTTTTTTTTCTTTCTGATGAGATACAGGTTAACTGAAACAGCCATATAATGAGAATATACTTGAGGGAATTTTTCTTTCTTGTGCTAAAAGAAGTATTGATCTCAGAAAATATCTTTCACTTTTGGGTGGAGAGGTGGCTGGAATGAAAGTTCCTAAAGTTCCATCTACAGTAAACAAATAAGTTACTGTATATTTTGAATACTTATCTTCAAATACTGCACTAAGTCTGTAAGATTTAATAGTATGAATTTATAAACATTCAATACTCTAATTACAGGAATATTTTACTTCTTTCTTTTATCAAGTCAATGCCTATTGAATTGTCCTTCATTTACTTTTCTAATGTAATCTAACTTACATATACTTATTGTTCCATTAAGGGAAATAATCAAATCTAGGTTTTCATAAAACTGTACAGTTTTGTAGAAATAATGAGGAAATAAACGTTTCCATTAAGGAGTAAGAGTAATGTTTCAGCTCTGTTGTTTACAACATTTCAAAAGACTTTTACATCGTTAATATGTAAAGACTCAACAGCAATACAGAGACTAGTCTTTGTATAGTATTCAATTTTCAATACCTGTGCTTTCATTTGTGTAAAGCAGAAAGTGTCCAACTATGTCAGTAGATGAATAAAATCATTCATATTTTCAATCAAATTATGATGGGGTTAAGTAAAATTAAAATGCATATCCTTGGTAAACATATTAATTCAAATCTAGCTATGTAATTAGAATGCTGAATTATTAGATGGAGATTAGATGAGTTTTTCTTGGGTGAATGAATATTCACTATATATCCCAAGACACATTCCAATTTCATCAACATTCTAAATGTGCCCTTCTGTTATCACTGTATTCTTCTGATTTATAGTACTTCCTCATCTACCCTTACTGTATTCTAACAAACTCTATGTCTATCATGTAGTTTACTGAAAATGTTGAATTAAGCTAAACATTTTTCCTAGTGAAATTTAGTCTATATAGCACCCCTTGTTCCACAACTGGGAAGAACATTGTTATCCAAATGCTTTAAATAAGAACAGTAGAGTAGAGGAAGGGAACTGGGGGAGGGAAAGGGAGGAACTGGGGAAGTACTGAAGAGCAGCACATTAAACTCCATGCATGTAGTATTATGTCAAAACAGCATACAATAATACATATAACTGTAATGTACTAATAAAAACATTAAAAATACAAATATGTTAGAATGCAACTAAAATCATTATGCAGTCACTTCTTTTAAAAAATTGCTGAACAATTTTTTAAAGATTTTTATTAAATTGTTCAAAATATTTAAACAGAATAACTTAATTTAACTTAAAATGTACTAAACAATGCTATTAATAATGAATAATGTTTGGCTAATTTATAAACATATTCAGACAAAATTAACAGTTTCTGAAGTGAAATAGTATATACAATTCACTAATTTTATTCTGAGTGGTGAAATTTATACATTTCAATTTAATGAATACCAAGTAGCCTCTGCAACTTGGACTCTCAAAAAAAGTAGAATATCTCAGATGATCAAGGAGCAACATTTTGCACTTCCTTTTGAATCAGGAAGGTAAGATCAAATTTTAATAATTTCACTTTATTCTCTGAAAATGGTGATCCAGACTAAATGTCCTCTGGGCAGTGTTTTTATATTAGTGATTTTTGATAGGTAAATTGTAAAATGAATAGACTTGGTAACAAGACTCCATATTACAGAATCTAGGGTCAGGAAGCCTAGGATGAAATCAACACTTTCACTATTAGTAGTGTATGGATTGTGGTCACATTACTTAATGACTTTATGTCCCGTTTGCTCAACTATAGAACTAGCTACTAGATGCTTTCACTTCAACTTCCTGTTGCATTCTAACATATTTATATTTTGGAATGTTGATACTGCTGCCATTTGAGGACTCTGAACTTGGAGACAGAGAAACTTAATCAAAACAAATTGTCAACACGGTTGAGAAAAGAGAGTGGGATGAAAACGATAAAGATATCCCAGAAGAAGTGATGCCAGTAAAAAGTCCACATTAAAGATCCTTGTGGAGATCACACATTGCAACATGAAAAAATCTAATGTTGGAGGCTGAACTCAACTTAGATGAATATGAAGACCAGGCAAGGTATAGGAGAGATCCTCTTCCATATTATGTGATGTAAAAGAAAAAGGCAAACACTTGCTTAAACTACTCTTTTTAATTTTTTTTTTTTGGCCCTGGGGATTGAACCCATGGGTGATTAACCACAGAGTCACATCCACAACCCTTTTTAATTTTTCTTTTGAGATAGGGTCTCCATAAACTGCATACAGTCTAATTTGTTGAGCCTGGCTTTGAACTCATGATCCTCTTACCTCAGTCCCTAATTAAACTATGCTTACTAAGGTATTTGTAAAAGAAATAAAACACTGTAGTTTTCAAAAACAGCACATTAAATGAATGTGATCATTCTTTTCTTCCTTTCTCTTTATAACTGATAATAAGATTTTTATGTTTTGACTAAATGCTTAAGGATTATGAAATACTCATAATATTTATCATTGATTATTCTGATAAATTTACATCTATTTAGCCTGCTCAGTCCTGCAACACCTTGCAAAATGAAGATTGCCTATACTTAGTACTGTGATTTTGACATGTGATTTTAATTTCTTACAATGATTTTAATTTCTTACAATGAACAGACACTACTTTTAGCAAATAAAAGTTATTAACAAAATAATATAGAGTACATATATTCATCCATATATACAGATTTAATTCATTTTTTTAAAACTTATGAAATTTATAGATTTCTCATAATAGTATTGATCTAAATATTAAACTAATCTGTATTATTCTTCTTATTAATAGAAAGCAGATGAGACAACCTGAACAATAAAAACAAAGCTAGCATTTCTAAACTAAAAGAATATTCATCTTCAAATATATCAGATATTCTCAAGAAAGTCATATCCAAATATGTTATAATGATATGGCATGTGATGTTCCATATAACAGGTAAAATATTCTTAAATTTATAATAATTTTCTGAAAATTTATAGTGCATTATCTTGGTTATGACAAAATATAGTCATTTTAAAAGGAAAATCTCCAGATGAAAAATATAAAATCTGTGAAATACAGGACAATAAGAATTAATATCACTATTCTCTGGAAAACTGACAAACTGTTAAAAAAAAAAACCTCCATATTAAGAGTATTTCTAAAACATTTACACACTATGAAAAGTTAAAACACACACACACACACACACACACACACACACACACACGAGGCAGGTGGGGTAGCACACTCCTATAATCCGAGCGACTTGGGAGGCTGAGACAGGAGGATCTCGAATTCAAAGTCAGACTCAGCAAAAGAGAGGTGCTAAGCAATTCAGTGAGATCCCATCTCTAATAAAATCAAAATAGAACTGTGGATGTGGCTCAGTGGTCAAGTTCAATCCCTAATACCCCCCCTCTATAAACACCCCACAGAAGTGTAACGAATGTTAAAGCACCAGAAACTTCACATTACTAAATTTTTTTTTTTTGCAAAAACTGTCCCTAGTGCTTAGTCTGATTCAAGCATAAGACCATGGACATTTTAAACATCCCTAAATCTTAACTTTTTCAACTATACAATTACAAATGTATATCAAACATATCTGCATATCAATTATTTATAATGAGGCATAAATAAATTCAGAAATACATTCAATGAAATCACTTGCAAACCTCCGTGTGGTGTGCAAAATATATATATATATATTTAACTCATTCCCTCAGCCTAGTTAAGTGAGTCATTGCCTGCTGTCTTTGTTAAAATTAAGTCTGAATATATAAAGAACTCAAAATCTTAACACCAAAAGAACAACCCAATCAATACCCAATCAATAAATGGGCTAAGGAACTGAACAGACTCTTCACAAAAGAAGATATATGGTTCATCAACAAATATATGAAAAAATGTTCAACATGTCTAGCAATTACAAAAATGCAAATCAAAACTTCTCTAAGATTTCATCTCACTCCAGTCAGAATGGCAATTATCAAGAATACCAGCAACAATAAGTGTTGGTGAGGATGTGGGGGAAAAGAAACACTCATACATTGCTTGTGGGACTGCAATTTGGTGCAACCACTCTGGAAAGCAGTATGGGGGTTCCTGAGAAAACTTGGAATGGAACCACCATTTGACTCAGTTATCCCTTGGGCTATCCCCAAAAGACTTAAAATCAGTATATTACAGTGACATAGCAGCATCAATGTTTATAGCAGCTCAATTCACAATAACTACACTCTGGAACCAACCTAGATGCCCTTCAATAGATGGACAAAGGACAAACTGTGGTATATATACACAAGGGAATATTACTCAGAATGAAATTATGACATTTGCATGGAGTTACAGAGGAGCATGCTAAGTGATATAAGCCAATCACAAAAAAACCAAAGGCCAAATATTTTCTCTGATATGTGGACGCTGATCCATAATGAGGTAGGGGGGGAAAGGAATAATGGAGGAACTCTAGATTGGGCCAGGGGAGTGAGGGGAGGGGAGAGGCTATGGGGGTGGGAAAGATGGTGGAATGATATGGACATTATTACCCTATGTATAATTGCATGGATGGTGTGACTCTGAACCATGTATAACCAGAGAAATGAAAAGCTGTGCTTCATTTATGTACAATGAGTTGCAATGTATTCTGCTGTCACGTATAACTAATTGGAACAAATTTTAAAACATTAGCATGAAGTATACTTTTTAAGTGCTTTTCAGAGAACTGCTGAGGAAATAAAAGATATCAGCATTTTTTCTGTTTTATCTTTGTTTTACACTTTCAATATTAATTTAGATTGTAAACAATGGATCATGGTATGTGAGGACTGAAAAACAGGCAATTCTAACCTGAGTCAAATATATTAACTCACTTCTTATTATTATTGAGATGTACTGGAGTAAGTACTGTCTAGTCAGAAGGAGGGCAGTAAAGAATTTCAACTGCAGTTTACCAGACACTAAACTGACTTAACCAATTACAATCATTTTTCATTCCAAAGTGATGACAAAGGACTATTTCTGACTATATACATGTCACAAAACATTTAAAAACTCATGTCATTCCGAAACCAGTGCTTGTTGTATAATTTGTGATATATTACATTCATTACTTTCTGATAAGATATGTGAAGTAACCAATTCTCCTAAATCCATTCTGCTGATAGAATAAAATTTTATTGCCTGCAGATATGCTGACCTCCTAATTGCTTCATATCTGGATTCATATTTATTGCCATATTTCCTAGGATAATGCACATGCTAAGATCTTTGCTCTTTCAAGTGTCTTCCTTTATATGAAGTGATATATGAGGTTTTCCAAAGATAAAGTTTTGACAAGATATTATTCAATAGAACACTTCTGCATACATTATTCATTGTATTTTTGAGATGTTGGTAAAAGAATAAGAGGAAGGGAAGAAAGGACATGTTAGCATAATTCAAACATAAGGAGACATTAAATAGTAAGTTGACAACTTAGAGTCATATTTCTTGTATTAGAGATTAAACATTCCCAATATAATACAGTGATGAAACACACTATACTCTACCTCACATAACCATGTAACCTTGACCTTGAACTCTCCATCTTCTCTTTTCTGATCTTAAAAATATTAGTGAAAATGGTACCTACCTCAAAAGATAAAATGATCTTAGAAGATCACAGTGCCTAAAGTAAATGCTAAATCAGAATTTAAAATTTTTACTACAACCCACATAGTACTATGAAGAAATGTGACACTGAATCATGTATAGGAAATCCTCAAAAGAATAAAAATGGACTGTGACTTCCTGGGATGTAAATGTGAACACATTGAGAGCAGGAAATATGCACATATATTTTGGGTTCATCTTCAAGAAAATGAGTATGATATTTAAAATGCAAAATTAAGTACACTAAGAGATGATTAATTTAAAATGATAAATAGGTTACCCGAAATTATCTTGAAAATAATTAAGAAAATGTATAATACCATAAATTATATAAAAATAAAATGTGATTTTTATTGACTGCCTGAAGCTTCTATAAAAATTCCAATACACTAACTTCTAATTCTTAAGAAGTCAAACTTTGCTTCTCTTTTACTTCTCATATACTTGTGATATCAGTTACCAATGAGTAATGCTGACTGCTTTCCAACACTCATCTTTTTCTCATAACCCAGGTTATATAAGCCCTTGAGCAGGAAAGAAAAGTTCTATTTGACAAACTCAATGGAATGATGATAAAACTCATCATTTCAAAGAATAAGTTTCAAAGTCTTATACAAAATCATACTTCATGTTTGAATCATTTTAGCATATTAAAAAATCAAGCCAAGTCACTCAAATATCATATCCCATGAAGTGTTTTCTCCTTAGTGAACATCATAGAAAATAGATTCAGAAATCTTAATAAAATGATACTAATACCATATCTTTAAAAACTTGTCACAAACATATCCATGACTCACACTGCAAGAGCTTCTTCTCTCTGTCAGACATCTCTTGGTTTCTGAGAATGACATAAACTATGAAGACAGAAGACACAAGACTAAAATATTTACCCCTTTGATTCTTGCAAAAGTCACAGTTTTACCAGATTTCAAAGTAATTCAAAGAACTAATATACAGTTGTGTGGCAATGAACATTCCAGCCAATATGTATAAAAATGTTGAAAGATGACCTTCAGCCCCAACACATATTCTAGAACATGTGTCCAAACCATGAGAAGCAAAGAAAAAAGTGATATTTGTGAAGAATAATAAAACACACAAAAATTGGACAATCCAGGGTGAAATTTGATTTTAGATTATAGAATGAAAGAAGGATAGTTTGACTTTGGTAATTTTAGAATCATCTAATAACCTACTTGTGAAATTTGTCCTGAACTATACAAAAGGACCTTAACAGAGCCCATGCAAAGGTAGATAAAACACTTCTATCTCAATCATGGTAATAGTTATATGTCTGTATTCAATTATCAAAACTAAAAATTTTACACTAAAATGGATTCATTGATTTGTATATAAATGATATCAGAGAACAATATTTTAGAAAACTTCTTTGGCAATAATAACATTAATAAAGCATCAAAGTGAAACTGAAAAAAAAAAAAAAAACAGAAAAAACTAGTTACTATTTAATCACAAAAAGTGAAAATCAATATTCTAGGAAAAAGTCCTAAAATTCATTTGGAAGAATAAAAGACCCAGAATAACCAAAGCAATTCTAACTTAAAAAAGCAATATTGGAGACATCGCAGTACCCGACTTCAAATTATACTACAAAGCTAAAGTAACAAAACCCACATGATACTGGAGTAAAAACAGGACACATAGACTGATGGTTCAGACTATAAAACACAGCAATAAACCCATACAGACAGAATCATCTAATCCTTGACAAAAGCGCCAAGAAGACATATTGGAGAAAAGACAGTCTTTTAAACAAATGGGGCTCAGAAAACTGGTATTCCATGTGTTGAAAAATGAAATGAGATCCTTATTTCTCACCCTGCACAAAAACCAACTCAAAATAAGTCAAATATCTAGGAATTAGACCTAAAAATATGCAAATAATAGAAGAAAATGTGGGACCAACACTTTAGCATAGACATGCAGGCAAAGACTTTGACAACAAAACACCTAGAGCTTGGGAAATTATGCTAAAAGTTACTAAATGGAATGACATCAAATTACAAAGCTCCAGCACAGACAAGAAAGCAATTAAAGAATATGAAGAAAGAACCTACATGATGGGAGAGAACCATTGCTAACTAGTCTTCTGACAGAGGACTAATATCCAGAATATATATATATTTAAAAAAAACCACCAAAAAGAAGGCCCAATTAATAGAGGGATGAATTAACTAAATATATATTTCTCAAAAGAAGAAATACAAATGACCAGCAAATATATGAAAATGTGCCCAACATTATTAGTAATTAGAGAAATGAGAATCAAAATTCTACTGAGATTATACCTCATTCCAGTTAGAACCACAGACATCAAGAATACAAATAATAATAAATGTTGGAGAGGCTGTGGAGAAATTGGTACAGTTTTACACTGTTGGTAGGATCGTAAATTAGTACACCCGTTATGAAAATCAGTGAGGAGTTTTCTCAAAGACAAGGCATAGACCCAGCTATACCACTTCTTGGTATTTTTCTCAAATAATTAAATTCAGCATATTGTAGCAGTTCGTGAATATCCACGTTTATAGCAGCATGATTCACAGTAGCCAAACTAAGGAACCAGCCTGGGTGTCTGTCAGGGGGTGAATGTAGAGTGAAAATGTGGTATGTATACACAATGAAGTTTTATTCATCCATAGTTATGAATGAAATTATGTGATTTGCAGAAAAATGGAACTTGAGAACTGATATGGTTTGGATGGGAGGTGTCTCCATAACCATATGTGAGAGACAATGCAAGAAGGTTTAGAGGAAAAATGATTGGATTATGAGAGCCCTAATGGAATCTGTGAATTAATCCTCTGATGGGATGAACTGAGTGGAAACTGAAGGTTGGTAGGGTGTGGCTGGAGGAGGTGGGTCATTGGAGGAGAGTTTGGGGTTATATATTTTGTATCTGTTGAGTGTAATCTCTCTCTCTGCTTCCTATCATCATTTGAGTTGCTTCCCTCTGTCACTCTCTTCTGCCAGGCTCTTGTGCCTCACCTTGAGGCCTAAGGAAAGGAACCAGCCTCATATGGACTCTAAACCATGAGCACTCAAATAAACTTTTTCTCCTTAAAATTGTTCTTGTCAGATTTTTTAATCATGGCAGTAAACAAACTGACTAAAACAAGAACATTATATTAATCAAGGTAAGCCAAATTCAGAAAGTCAAGGCTTATATGTGTTCTTTCATATGTGAAAGACAAAAAAGAAAAAAGAAAGATGGGTGATCTCATGAAAATCGAAGGGAAATCAGTAGAATAGAGGCAAGGGACCAGGGGACAAAGGAAGGGAGGAAAAAGGGACATACAGAGGAATGATCTGACCAAATTGTATTGTTATGTTATGCGTACATATGAGTACATAACAAAAAATTTCACCATTACATACAACTAAAATCTACCAATAAAAGTATTTAAAAAATATTGAAAAACAAAAACCTGGTAATAACTGAAATCAAAGCTATTAACAAATGTCATGGAAAATAGAAGTATAAAAGTCCTATCAACATAGAAAAGGATGTTTAGCCTTACTTATAAAATAACACCACACAAAAATAAACTGATCATGTCTAATCAATTAGATTTTAAAATGCAAGGTCTGTTGACATACTGTATTGTTGGCAAGACCCTGGGGAAATAAGCATTCTCATAAATGATGCATATGCATATGCAGAATTACAAAACAAAGATAAAGTCACTATCACACAGGGCAAAGAAATGTCAGTTCTTAAGATATCATGGCAGGCATATTCACCAGACAATACTGACCATGAAAGCAACATTCAAACACACATATTGAGGCTCTCAAAGACGAACACAAAAAATAGATGGTTAGGGTTTCCAGCTCTACTGATTTCTAAGTTTTGAGATAGCCACAATGTACCAAATACATTTTGTTCGAAAAAGACATTCTTTGCAGAAATACAAGCATCTCCCTGCAAGTTTTAGTAAATATACAGGGACACGATGTTTTGCTAAGAGATCGTTCCCAAAAATGTTAAGTGCAAAGATTAGTCCGTAGATTCTAGACAAATGAAAAATATTGTGTAGCAACTTGTAGAGGTTATAACTAAAGTAAGAACTGGGTTCTGAGAATACAGTTCTCCTGAGATATCTGCTTTAGAGCCCAGAAATTATTTTTTTCTAAAGATGGTAGGTGTGGAAATAGGAGTTTCACTGATGTTGTGTGTATGACTAACTTATTAGAACATTTAATATAAGACTCACTAGAGATTCGATATTTGGATGATGTGGTTGCTGGAATCCTGAAATATAATTGTTCTTCTTCTGAGAAAGCCCTTTATCTGTAACTTTGAAAAGACCCTACTCTCCCCATGTACCACAAATTCCTCTAGCAGAAAAAATAAACAGGAAAGCATGAATTTTAAGTATTAATTTATGTAGAAGGTAATTGACAAGGACCATTTTTTGGGGAAAATAAATATCATTGGAAGTTCTATTCCCTGGAAAATAATTAATAGAAATCTCTTGAACTGAAGACACTTCTTAGTCATTTATTCATTCAAATGAGTTAAAATATTGTTCCATCACCAAAATATTTTAGGCTGTGAAGATAAATGGTGAACCAAATAAACAAATCTTCTGGTATTATAGACTTTATATTTGTACTGAGGATATTCAGCCAATTAAAAATGTATATAGATAAATATATTTAAAAATTATAATTTCAAGTATTATTTTCTTGCATGAAGAACAACATATATGCAATACAATAAAGGGTATATAAACTAATATTATTATGTATCAGGCCGCCCAAAACCTAAAATTACTCTTATTGACATGTTCATGGTTTGATAGATTGGCACTATGGATTGCTTGCTCTACTTCTGGGCTTATCTGTGGTCATTTTTGCAGCTGTACTTATCTGGTGGCTGGTACCTCTGATGGTGGGAAATTCAAGATGGTTTTATTCACAAGTCTAGAAGTTAGTGCTAACTTTTGGACAGGACTTTACAGTAGGTTTGCTATTACTTCTTTATATAATGGTCACAGTATTGAAAAAAAAAATGGAAAAGACAAGTCCCACAGCATAGCTGCTTGTATCAGGTTTGGTGATGTCCCATTGGCTGATGCAGGTCATATGACTGAGCTCAGGGTCAATATGGAAAGGGGTTACACAAGCCACAACTATTCTGTATTATGCTTATTGGTGTCCATAATTATGATAACAATGCAGTACAGAGAATCACTGGCATGCTTGTTTGTGTCTGTGTGTGTGTTTGGGGTAGTGTTTGCTTGGCAGTTTAAGTACATTTCAGAAATTATGGAACTCTTAAAAACAAACAGCATTCTAAGTATATAGTTATGTTTTCTGCAAATAGGAACTTCTAATTTTCCTTTCATAAATATGCACGATATTTTTGTTTTGTGCTTTAATTTTATTTTGAAATTCTATTTAGTTCATTAATTAGTATATATTAACTATACATATTGATAGGATTGAATGTGATATTGCAACTCTTGCAGGCAACATTCACTTAACAAATCTAGCTTTCCTTTGTCCACTCCCTTCCATTTCCCAATCTCTCATGATCAAGGCTCTACATTTAGGTTGACTTTTTTAGTTTCATGTGTGAGAGAACAAGCAGTACTTATCTTTCTGTGTCTGGCTTATTTTACTTTTGCTTATTTCAAAGGTGACTTGAATTGGTTTGCATCCTTGTTTTGTTTTAAATCTCATGGTTTTCATGATTTCCTTAATTAATAAATGAGGCCCACAATACTAAGGAGAGAGGGGAAATTTTTCTTTGAAGTATTTTCCTATGTTAGTAGAATTACATCACATTTACCTTACTTTAAATGTGTATCATCGGGAATTCTAGTTTTATGCAGTCTTGTCCTATTAGTTTCCCCAGCAAGTGTGGTCTCTGGATTTTATCTCCTTTCCTAGTGTAGTCATTGAACGGAAGCCTAATAAATACATCCATGCTTCAGTGAAAATCCTCAGGCTGAGAATCAGCTTTGGCATCTGTGCATTTTCTAGTATTGCAATTTTCATTTCCTTTGTGGGCCTGGTATATCCTTTACTTTCATGTCAGTCCATTGATGTATTTAAAATGATGTTTGAAATTATTCCAGATGTTATTTTGCTCCATATATTTATAATGCTTAACCAACACATTAAAAAACAAGCAAAGAAATAAACAAACAAAAGCATAGACACAAGTATCAGAGTCCTGCAAATGAAAATTCAAATGTGCTTTATAAAAGAACTGAGATCACCTTACTGATATCACGGTATTTCAGGGGATAGTTAAACAGGTCAATACTTGTAGAATACATATAAATGTGCATTGCACATAGGAAGTACTGTGTAGTTATTAGTTGTTTTGTCATTATAAAATTTAAACCTAACATGATGCTAAAGTCAATTTGCAATAGTAAATAGCAGGCACTCCATGATCTAACATGAAAGGTCAATACATTAAGAGGTTATTAAAGAAACCCATCTTATATGAATAGATGTTTGTGGAATAATTTTCTTTGTGGCCTAACTAAAATCATGGCATTTTGGATAATGTACATTTTGATGTTAAGTAGAAATAAGAGGTAAATTGGAAGAGATGAATACTGCTTAATAAGAAAAGACCTGAGAACGATAGGGAGGAAACCAGTATTTTCTGAGTGTTTGGTATGTGCTGAGCATGGCATTATACACTTGTAATAAAAAGTTTCATGTAATCTGAAAGCAGTAACTCTGAAATATGACTATTGGCATAAATATTGCTAGATAGGGAAATTGAAGCAAGAGTGATTAAATGACTGACAAAACTGCTTGTAGGTGGTGAAGACACAATTTGAAACAAGTTCATTTTTTTAAATTAATAAATACATGTTTAGTACAAGTTGAGATTTAATAATGAATCTTATGTATTATTATTTGTTCACTCTGTTTACAATAAAACCAATGCATTTATTATTACAGCAAAGCAGTTGTATGTGTTCATGTACTCACCTGAAAACAGTCACTAGATTAAAGTACAGGTACTTATCATGAATTGACAACTAGTTATAACCGTGAACATTCTTTTTGTTTCCTTTACTAATAATCTTTATTAGATCTCTAGATCATTTTAACATTGATGAATTTGAGGTACAGTAAACATAAATTAGAAAATTATGAAGTCTACCTTAAATGACCAAGTGCCATTAAAGTTGAGAGCTAAACCAATATTTGATTTTAAAAGTTATTATGTAAGTGTATATTAACTAAGATTAAAATTTACTTAGAATAAAAGAAGTCTTTGGTTTTTAAGCAAATGATGATTATCCCAAAAATATGTAGGTAAGGATGTAGCTATAGATAAAGATTAGAAGACAGAATGGTCCCTTTTTCCTATTTTTGCATGAATTTATTTCAGCAATATTCACAAGTTCATACAGAGTGATAACAATATATATGTGTATAACACACTAAAAATGCTGTTGGAATTTTTTTTAAATTAACACAAATGTTCTCTTTTTATAGATCTTTTAGAAGTTGGTAGACATTTGTTTTATTTATTTATTTAAATATGGTGCTGAGAATTGAATCCAGTGCCTCACATATGCCAGGCAAGCGTTCTACCTCTGAGCCACACCCTGATCCCTGGAAAATTTTATTCTTCAGAGAAACTAACTGGAGTAACCAAAGTCTCAGTCCTCTAACATAGTAAAGATGGGTGTGTTTACACTTGGTTTATAATAGGCATTAAGGGGAATTCTCTTATACAATTATTAAAATTTTAATTCCTAGTCCACCCAGTGAGGTTGTCACTGCATAGGATCTTGGAGCTCCCCCACTGATACTGTATCTAGGTAGAGAGGAGAACATAGAGTATCTGATATGCAATTACATTGGTTAGACTGGGAATTGTCCAAAGTTACTCCTGCCCTCATTATCATGACCAAAACCTAGTCACATGGCCATACCTAGTTGTAAAAAATGTTCTCGTAGGAGGAATAGAAAGACTTTGTTTAAAACTTAGCCAGAATAGGATATGAAATTTAAAGGGAATTTATATAATATTAGGGTAAATTACAGTGATGTGGATAAGTCCACTTCACTTTCCTTACATTGCTCATATCCCAAATAAGAGGATTCTCTATATTTCTGAATATAGAATCAGAAACTCTGAACTTTAGAAACAGGGTATAGAATGCAAAGACCATATGAGGGTAGGTTAGTCAACCTTTTGTTTCTGTGACCAAAATACCTGACTTAACCAACCTAAAGAAAAAAGATTTATTTTGGCTCACGGTTTATTTATTTATTTTGGCTCATGGACATTTCAGTCCATGGTTGTCTGGTTCTATTGCATTGGACCTGAGTAAAGGCAGAAAATCATGCTAGAAAAACATCGTGGGGAAAAACATTTCATCTCATAGCAGCTGAGAAAGAGTGAGGGAGGCAGAGAGAAAGGGGAAGGAGCTGGGGATGAGATACAGAGTTCCCAAGATCAGGTCCCGAGGACTCTCCCTTCTACTTGGTTCTACCACCTATACATTCCACCTCCTCCCAATAGTCCATTTAGATTTTAAATATCTCAATGAATTCCTCTACTGGTGAGGTCAGAGCCTTCACAATCCTTTCACACTCCAAGGGCCCCACCTCTGAACACTGCTGCTTTTGGGAATCAAACCTTCAACACAGCCTTTTATTTTCCTATCAACAACTATCAGTTTTATTTCTGGTGCCTTTGTGTGTTTTCCAGTTGCAACTCTACTCCTTTTTAAAAAGAATCACAAAGACTCCACAAAGTTAACCACAAAACATTGTGTGAAAGTGACATTATGTACATAAATACATTTAGAGAAATGATAAACCTTCCAGAAAAGGGAAGGGGGCTTGTGTCAAGTGTTAGCAGTGATAATATAGAAACCTCTGCATTCAATAGAAGTTATACATATGTAACAATTCAAATATAAGCTATGAAGTTTAAAAAATAGGATGGGGGAAAGCAGAATGTAGGAGGAAAAGAAATTGGGAAAAAAAAAAATATGGTCATTAAATTCAGAAGGCCCACAGAATTATTCAAGTAATGGAAGGGTTAAAACCATATGCATTTATTTATTTTACAAGAACACATGATTGCTGTTTTTCAAACTTGTCTCTCTACTGTGTTTTAGTGAGAGGGTGTTGCAGAGCATACTTCCTGGCAGGTAGAGCCAGAGTGACCACCTCCATGGACTGAATCAAGCAAGAATCAAGTCTTTGGGGAATACTTCATTTCCAAACCATAAAGGGTCTAAAAATCATGATTGATTTGCAAAAGTCATATATTATACATGGTTAATATCCAAAATATATAAATAAATCAACACAATAACTAAACATCTAACCTGATTAAAAATGGACAAAGAACCTGAACAGGCAAGTCTCAAAAGAAGACATAGAAAAGGCTAACATACATGAAAAAAATACTCAATGTCACTAATCATTAGGGAAATATATACTAAAACTGAAATCAAATATAATCTTACATCAGTTAAAAAGACTATGATCAAAAAAAAAAAAGAAAAAGTAGTCTAGTAGAAGATATGAAGAAAAGAGAACCTTGGTAAACTATTAGAAGTGTAAATTCATACAGTCATTATGAAAACAAAATGGAGTTATCTCATCAGTTAAAATTAGAACTATTATGTGACCCAGAAATCTTACTGGATATATATTCAAAGGAAATCAGAAATTGAAATCAGTTTGTTGAAGAGATATCTTCAATCTCATGTTCATTGTGGCATTACTCATAATAAATTGAATATGGAATCAACCTAAATATCCATTAATGGATGAATGATAAAATGCAATATACACATATATTTGGTTTTCTATAGTTGCAGGTTCTGTAGTCACATAAAAAAAAGCTGGCGTTCATACTGAATATGCAGATATTTTTTCTTGTCATTACTACTAAAAATTCAATTACTTTTGCTATGCACAGATTTACACTGTATTGGTTATTGCAAATTCACTAGAGAGGATTTAAAATATTCAAGTGAATATATGTGGATTATGTGCAATTACCACACTATTTTATAGAAATAGTTGAGCATCTGTGGATTTTGCTATTCTTGGGTGTCCTGAACCAATCCGCCAGAGATCAGAGGGACAACTGTGAATACACCTGGAATAATATTGGTTCCAAAATCATATCATTGGTGATAACATGGATGAAACTGTAGCAAATTATGCTAAGGTCAATAAATCAGGCACAGAAATCAAACACTGTGGGCTCTAAGTGGAACTCAAAGAAGTACAAAACAAAATGGTTTCCAGGGGCTGGAATATGGGTGAATGTAAAGATGCTTCAGTTAAAGGAATAAAATGTTTCAGTTAAATAATGTTAATAAATTTGGAAGATCTATTGTATGGTATAGTAACTATAATAATAACTATCGTATATTTGAAACTAACTGAGAAAGTAGATCTTAAATGTTCTTACCACCAAAAAATACGTTATTTGAACTGTTAGGTATGTTATCTGTTTTAGGCATCCTGACATGTGTAAATGTATCAAAAATTATGCCATATGCCATAAAACATATGTTTTCATTAAGTTATATCCCAATAAAATAAAATTTAGGGGACTATGAAAAGAATGTATCTTCATGATTAGGCATGGAGGGAAATTTTCAAACATGGTTTAAGTCTAGATAAAGCTGTACTTTTTCATGCAGTGATCATTTGTTAATGAATGATTTTGACATGAGATAGCAAATGTCTACCTGTATATGAAGATAATTTTTATTTGGGGTAACAAATAATGGAAGCACATATTTTAAGGGGAGGAAAGTCAATGAGAAATCTACCCCAGACATTTAACCCAAAGATGGTAGAATCTGAAATTTAGGAATACTGTGAAGATAGAGAAAGGTGAACAAACTGGAGATTCTCCAGTGATAGAGTAAGAGAAAATGCAACAACTTATTGAATTTGAATGGTGCAGAAAAGAATTCTAATCCAGAATGCACATTTCGAAAATGAAGATTTCTTCCCTTGAAAGCAATCATCAAAAAAAATGTCTCTGGGTGTAACTGAAGTTGTTTCCCAAATGTCAGAAAAATAAGTCGAAATAATGATTAAAACGAACAAGTTACAAACAATATATGAATGCAAAGAAAAGATAATATGATTGCTAATAGTTCCCATTTGGTCCTTGCTGTTGACTTTGGTTGATAAAGTTATAGAAAAAATGCAGTTATCCATGCATTTATTTAATAAAACCACACAAGCACACAACCTTGTAATTAATTCAATGAGATGACAGAGATTAAATATGGTCCTTAAAATCTATATAAGATTAAAATCTTGGTGATGGACTTACATGTAACTGTGGAATCATAAAGAACTAAACAGTTATTTAGAGAGGATTTTGTGTGTTTGTGATAATAAAACCATATATGTGGGAGAAAAATTATTGATGAAGTTATTCAATTGGTTTGGTCAGTCTGTTCGGCAATAGTTTGAAAAAACAGATTTCATTGTATAGTTGTCATTTGCTTATGTAATTTATGATTTGTAATACTGACTTAAGACCAAAAGCTAAAAATGCATTATATATTAATGATCATTAAATTAATGTATAATAATCAATTTAGTGAGTAGGACTTTAATGGGCAACTAAGGATCTAGAGCAGGAAATAAATTTATTTTATAAAATAGAATTTATAAAAGTGAAAATATACCTTTCTTAAGAAAACATCATTTCAAAGTACAGGGCTTTAAAATAAATTTCAAATATTTCTCTGTCTTTCCAAAGCATACTTCTGCCCAAACAACAGACTACTTCCTAAGGGCTTCCTTTTTGTTTATTTTTGGCTAGCAATGTAACTGCACACTTTCTATAATTTTATACCTTTTCAATACAGACAAGGCTACTCATCCATTATCTGTCTGCAGGTGTCTCTCTATATATGGATATTTTTTCTTGAAATGTGCAACTCCCTCTCATTTGCATTTTATAACAAGATTCACTTGATTTAGACAACAACAAGCAAAGTCTTGTTTTTAAAAATACATTTTATTTGTACTTTAAAATTACTAGAAAATCACTAAGCCATAATAAGGAACATTTTGAGGGGCTCCCTTTGAATTTTAATTTTAAAAAATGGTTCTGTAAAGGAAGAAAAGATTTTAAATCTCTATGAAAAGTAGTTTTAATCATTTAATGAGTTTCTATCCAAGGAAGATTAAAATGACTTATATGCTTCACACTTATGGAATTGATAATAAAATAATGAGAGTAATTATCAAATAACTAAGTTTAGTGAGGTAGGGCCTATAGGATGTTCTTCGGTGCCTAAGGGCATGCCCTGGAATTGGATAGAGGGACTCCGGTTTTTCCTGTTCCCTCTTTGCTTCCTGTGTATCCTGAGGTGAGGACCTTGCTCTGCCACATACTCCCTGCCCTATTGTGCAGATTCACCACAGACCTAACATCAATGGGGCCAACTATGAACTGAACTTTCCAAACCATGAGCCAAAAAACAGCCTTTTCTCTTTCTTTATGAGCTGATTGTTTCTTTCGTCTCCATTTTATTTCAGGTGACTAAAATTCTTGCTATTTTTCCTTCTTTTTGTTTGTTTGTTTTGTATTTAGTTATTCTATTAATACCGTTTTCCCTATAAAAGGAAGTTAGGTCAACTGCGTGACTAGGCTTCATATTCTTGTTCTTTTGTATATGAAAATGTGTTGAAAAGTATTTTTATACAACTGTATCAGCATTCTCCAGAAACACAGAATCAAAAGGAGAGAGAGAGAGAGAGAGAGAGAGAGAGAGAGAGAGAGAGAGAGAGGTCAAAGATTAAATAATTGGCTCATAGCATTATCAAAGGTGGCAAGTCCTAATTTCATAGGGCAGGCAAGAATCCTGGAAATTCAGATTAGATTTCTGTTTTAGTCTTGAAGCAAATTTTCCTTATTCCTGATAAACCTTTATTTTTGCTTATCTTAAGACCTTAAACTGATTAGAGGAAGTTCACCTTCATTATGGAGGACTATCTGCTTTCAGTAAAATAATTATATTAACTACAAAATACCTTCAAAACAACATCTAGACTAGTGTTTTCATGTAAAAAAATTGATATTGTCTAGTCAATATTAAAATTTAACAACAATTTTAAAAACTGCAAAATATATACGGTTTCAATCAAAACTGAATGCTTGGAGAAGTAAAATTTAGGAAAAAATAAAAAACATATTATGAATAATTACCAATTCTTATAACATTTTTTACAGTACAGTTTGAGTTATTTTCCATCACTACAGGGAGCAGAATTTCAGTAAGCATCTATTATTTTCTAGGTAACAATATTATTAACATTATTTCTTATCAAATCCACAAGTATATAATTCATATATATTCAATTATATATTCATATATATATATATATATGAATATCTAAGCCAGGAGATTTAAGAAGCATTAAAAAATGTCTACCAGGTTGAGTAGATAATAAATATGGATAACAAACCTTTGTTGGGGCTATATAGTAAGAGATTAATTTCAGGGAAACTCAAATTAGACTATGTAAAGTGAATCCTAGTTTTATCTTTTATTGACTATGAGAAAATAGAAAAGTGTTTGAAAATAGCAATACTTAAACATGTAACATAAGTTTGCTAGCTAAAACAGTTTTAATATGAACTCAGTAAAGTAATCCTCATAAATTGTTTAGACTTATTCCAGAACATTAATAAATATTCAATAAGTGCTTATTATAATTAGAACTAGTACAATTTTAGAGTTCATTGTTTCAATAATGTTAGTATTTGTGTCATTTTTTAGATGAGAAAAATGAGACATAGAGACCATAAGTAAGTTTCAAGAAATCAAAAATATGCAGGTATTCTGGTATTCAGATCAGAATACAGTAGAAATATTTTAATCAGATTATTGAATGACCTGTACAGTTATTGCCACATAATCACATAAGTGTGTGATCCCACAAATGTGGGAGACATCACATTGAATATATTAAAATAAATTTTCAGATTTGTTCTGTAATTTAGAACAGCATGTGTTACTTTAAAACTTTTCAAAAATAACAGAAGTATGAATGAAAAAATAAAATATTAAGTACACTTGTCAAATGGAGATTGCTGATATTAATATGTTCTTATATATACACACATTTGCTTCCTTTTACTACAAAGCAATGTATTATAAACATTTTTAAAACAGGATTTTACTGTATTTCTAACATTATAACAAGAATAATAAATATATATATTTTTTAATCATAGATATAGTTATAACATAAGAAAGAAAAGGAATGTTTTTATTTTATGCTGAATACTTTGTTAGGTTAAAATGGTAGCTTATAATTAGTTAATCTAATTTTATGCTCCCTTTGTTTATTTGGAAGAGTGAACATTTTTCTTATTTATTGGCCATTTTTACCCCTTATCTCTTGGATAGCCTTCCAGATGTTTTAGTCCCAATCAAACTCAAATAATTACCAGTCACACTTTCAATTTATAAGGAAATAAATATAAATACAACCCTGTATTTGAGTCATCTTAATTTAAAGTGGCCTGCATTTTTCTATTATTAAAGTAACTGATTTTCAGTGTAGAAAATTAAAAGAACATAAAATAGGGCACAAAGGGAAAAACACAATTAGCATCTATCATAACATTCTGATAAACAGTACTAACATGCTGGTATGTCTTTTCTGGTGTCTTCCACGTACATGTATTGCTATATATTCCTATTTTTCTGAGCAAAAATACATACATGGGTGATAGATAAATTATCTCCAGCATATGCACCACACAACAATTCTTCATAGCAAACTCAAATTATCTTCAAATCATGTGTCATTTTGCTTATCTACTTAAACTCTTCCCAACTTTATGCCAAATCTTCTTGGATGGGCATACTACATGTTGGTTATCACTTCATCTGTTAGTGGAGAATTATTGGCTATGCCTTTTCCATGTTTTTATTTGTGATATATAGTTATATATAGTAATGAGGTTTGTTTTGATATAACCATATATGCATGATAATGTCCCTAAGTTTAATCTCTGGTGACTCTCCCAAAATAAAATAATAAAAATATTTGCTATAAATACTATCACTGTTCTTTTGTAATAATCAGGGCAGGCTAAGCATTTACTATATTAATACCATACCTGTATCCCCAAATCCAATTATTTTTATAGGTCAGGTTTTACAAATGTTTGTGATACACCAGATCTGATTATTTATATGAACGTTTTGTTTGAGTATATAATGTCTGTGATTCTAGGTTACCTTTGATCGACCTTAAGAAAAATGAAAGTACAGGTAGGGTCATAACTGTCAAATAATCAGTGCTAATTTGAAGACTTATGTAATCATGTATAATCAAAATAGGGAAATTTAGTGACTACCAATTGCCATTAAATGTATTGTAAAATTGCTACTTTTATTTTCTTGATGATACTAATATCATTAGAAACACCAAAACAAACAGGTGAAAAGTAAAGTATGCAAAAAAATTTCTTTAATAAATCTTGCCATTGCTTGATAAAAATTTATATGTGTATATGAAATTTTATAAGTAAATACATTGATGATAATTTTACAAGGTACTTATTATTATGTACCAAACACTCTGTTAGTCTTTGGAATTGAAATGGTCGATTTTACTGGTACAATCTAACTCTACTGAGATTTCACTCTATGGGAATGACTAGTCAAGAAATACAAAATATTTAAATACATACATACATATATAATAAGTATTGTCATATCAAAAAGTGTTCTCTACATAATATATACAGTCAGCCTTCATATTCACAGATTCTGTATCCATGGATTCAACAAAATGCAGAGAGAAAATACTCAGGGGAAATGAAAAAAAATTGCGTTTGTACTGAATACACACAAACTGTTTATCTTGTCATTTTTCCCTAAACAATACTGTATAACAACTATTTATTTTATTTATATTATATTGGGTATCAAATAATCTAGAGATGATCTGAAATATATAATATCTAATATGCACATGTTAGATGCAAATACTAAGCCATTTTATGTAACAGACTTGAGCATTGATAGATTTTGGTATGTGTGGATGTCTTAGAACCAATCCCCTACAGATACTGGAGGACAATTATGTATATGTACGAATATACTGTATAAGAAAAAAATGAATCAATAACATTATTATGATGACTGAAGGCAGAGAGCCAGAGGAATTATTCAATATGGTACCATTTTTATAAATTATACAAAACACAATTTAGTTTATAGAGTTATAAAACAAATCCAAAGTTGTCTTTAGCTGGAGGAAAAAGAACAGATGAATTCTAAAGTTATACAAGAAACTTTGTGTTTCCCAATTTCACAGTGTAGTAACAGAAACCTTGTTTGTATATATTGAATTCTTTTAATTCTTTTTTTTGTTTTCCGTTGGTGGAAATGAAAATGCATTTTGTTCATAATTAATAAATTATCTTTGTCCACATTCTCTGTTTTTGTTACCATCATATTGGATTTAGTTTTCCTTAGTGATTTGCAAATAATCACCTGATTAAAAAAATAAATGTGTTAATATTGTAAATATTTTACTGTTATCTTTTCCTTATCATGCTATATAAAATATTGAAGTAAAACTATTTATTTTTATAAGATGTTTGTAGGTAATCCATTAAAATAATTCAGTACAACCCAATTCAATTTTATCATATTCTAGGCAAATATTTATGAATAACCTATATTCAAGACTAAATGAATATATCATTATCTTTATTGCAAAACCTAAGCTCCACATGAGATTATTGTTCCTCTTACATAAAAGAAAGTGATTCAAATTATGTGATTTGTTAATTTTTACTTTTTCCCTTTTTTACATTTTTAAAAAAATCCAAACACTATTCTTTGGTAGTCTATTGAAAAAGTGGTTTAAAAACTACCCTAAGATTTCATCTCACCCCAATTAGAATGGTGATTATCAAGAACACAAGCAACAATAGGTGTTGGCGAGGATGTGGTGAAAAAGGAACACTCATACATTGCTGGTGGGGTTGCAAATTAGTGCAGCCACTCTGAAAAGCAGTGTGGAGATTCCTCAGAAAGCATGGAATGGAAACACCATTTGACCTAGCTATCCCACTCCTTGGCCTATACCCAAAGGACTTAAAATCAGCATACTACAGAGATACAGCCACATCAATGTTCATTGCTGCTCAATTCACCATAGCCAGATTGTGGAACCAACCTAGATGCCCTTCAGTTGATGAATGGATAAAGAAACTGTGGCATATATATATATACAATGGAATATTACTCTGCAATGAAGAATGATAAAATTAAGGCATTTACAGGCAAATGGATGAAATTGGAGAATATCATGCTAAGTGAGATAAGCCAATCTCAAAAAACTAAAGGACTAATGATCTCGCTGATAAGCGGATGAGGACATATAATGGGGGGTGGGAGGGGTTAGCATTAGGTTTAGGGTTAGGTTTAGGGTTAGGGATAAGGAGAGCGGTAAGAATGAAGGAAAGAAGGACTGTATAGAGGGAAAAGAGGGGTGGGAGGGGTGGGGGGGAAGGAAAAAAAAATAATCAAACATGATTGCCCTGTGTAAATGTATGATTACACAAATGGTATGCCTTCACTCTTATGTACAAATAGAGAAACAACATGTATCCCATTTGTATACAATAATAAAAAAAATATATAAATGAAGTTTTTCGTGCATTTTAAGCATCAGTATGTATCACAGTAATCCTTAATCATTATTTCTGCATTTCAATATATGTTTTTACTATTGTAAATTATGTTAAGTAACAGTATTACCCTTCTCTTAGTTCCGCCTAGGAGTTATTTGGATCTTTCAAATCTCAGACTTTTATAAAAAGTGAAAGGTCTATAATTGGAAGTAGCTTCAGAGACAAGAGCTCCCTTTTGAATAATTTTAGAAATGTTAGAGCATACAGGGAATATTGAGGAGTTACTGCTTGTGGAATGCTCACTTGCCTAAGAATGAGGAAATTTGTAAGAAAATGAACAATCTTCTCTTTGTAAATTACTACCATATTCCACTATTGAGTGTCCAAGAAAGAAAAATTTGCACCTGAGATTGATCTTGCTTTCCTAGGTAATAGAGCTGGTGATTTTTTTTAACAAATTCATCAAATTATAAAAAAGAACTTGTAATTTCAATCTCTACTTGTCAGTCAACCTCAATTATATACTCATACAAATTTCAAAATTCATTATATATTTTGTGGTGTGAAAATAGAAAAAATAAATTACAAGTTTAGAACATTAAAGCAAAGGCAGAAAGAATGAGAAAATTTTGATGAGTGCCAAAATTAAGCCATAGTAATTACTAGATACAAAAATATCATAAATATGATAATCAATAATGGGAATATCTAAAACAATGTTAACTACTTACACTTTCTAGATTAACTTTCATCTCTTTTAGACAATTTGAAAAATGTGCTGTTTTCCATGTTCATAAATTATTATAGAATTTACTACTTAATTATTGCAAAGATAGATAACCCTCAATTTGAAAAAAAAGTATTTATTTAAACATGAACTTATATTTTATTGTGCAATATCCTAATACCACAACTTAATGCTTATGCGAACTTTCACTGTTTTAACTTTTCTTTCATGGTATCCTAACCCCAAACTCCCAACACACAAACAAACATGTAAACTGTGAATTCCATCAACTAAAATTATATCAAAAATTAGCACAGTAGCAGAGTGAGTTATATAATCATCATTTAATTATTTTCATATGTAAACTTTGGTGAAGAATTGAGAACTCTAAGCTGTTGAATCAGATAAGGTAAAATTATCATACTTAAATATTGATAAAAATTCTTTTTTTTTCTTTTTTTTTCTTTTTTTTTTTTTTACATTTACATAGGGTAATGATGTTTATTTTATTTTTCTCCTCCCCCACACCCCTCCCACCCCTCTTTTCCCTCTACACAGTCCTTCTTTCCTTCATTCTTACTGCTTTCCTTAGCCTAACTCTAAACCTAACCCTAAACCTAATGCTAGCCCCTCCCGCCCCCCATTATATGTCCTCATCCGCTGATCAGTGAGATCATTTGTCCTTTAGTTTTTTGAGATTTGCTTTAGCAATTCTGGGTTTCTTATTCTTCCAGATGAATTTCATGATTGCTTGTTCTACTTCTGTAAGGTACATCGTTGGGATTTTAATTGGAATTGCATTGAATCTGTATAGCACTTTTGGTAGTATGGCCATTTTGACAATATTAATTCTGCCTACCCAAGAACATGGGAGATCTTTCCATCTTCTAAGGTTTTCTTTAATTTCTTTCTTTAGTGTTCTGTAGTTCTCATTGTAGAGGTCTTTCACCTCTTTTGTGAGATTGATTCCCAAGTATTTTATTTGTTTCGAGGCTATCATGAATGGGGTAGTTTTCCTAATTTCTCTTTCTGAAGATTCATCACTTATGTATAAAAATGCATTGGATTTATGAGCATTGATCTTGTAACCTGCTACTTTACTGAATTCACTTATGAGTTCTAAAAGTTTTCTGGTGGAATTTCCAGGTTCCTCTAAATATATAATCATGTCATCAGCGAACAGGGATAGTTTGAGTTCTTCTTTTCCTATTCATATCCCTTTAATTTCTTTGGTGTGTCTAATTGCTCTGGCTAGAGTCTCAGGGCGATGTTGAATAGAAGTGGTGAGAGAGGGCATCCCTGCCTTGTTCCAGTTTTTAGGGGGAAAACTTTCAGTTTTTCACCATTTAGAATGATATTAGCCATGGGCTTAGCATAGATTGCCTTTATAATGTTTAGGAATGTTCCCACTACCCCAATTTTTTCTAGTGTTTTGAGCATGAAGGGATGCTGTATTTTATCAAATGCTTTTTCTTCATCTATTGAAATAATCATGTGATTCTTAACTTTAAGTCTGTTGATATGGTGAATGACATTTATTGATTTCCGAATGTTGAACCAACCTTGCATCCCTGGGATAAAACCAACTTGATCGTGGTGCACTATCTTTTTAATATATATTTGTATGCGATTTGCTAAAATTTTGTTGAGAATTTTTGCATCGATGTTCATTAAGGATATTGGTCTGAAATTTTCTTTTCTCGATGTGTCTCTGTCTGGTTTAGGTATCAGGGTGATATTGGCTTCATAGAACGAGTTTGGGAGGGTTCCCTCCTCTTCTATTTCATGGAATAGTTTGAGGAGTATTGGAATGAGCTCTTCTTTAAAGGTTTTGTAGAACTCGGCTGAGAACCCATCTGGTCCTGGACTTTTCTTTGTTGGTAGGCTTTTGATGACCTCTTCTATTTCATTGCTTGAAATTTGTTTATTTAAGTTGTGTATGTCCTCCTCATTCAGTTTAGGTAGTTCATATGTCTCTAGAAATTTGTTGATGTCTTCGAGGTTTTCTATTTTGTTGGAGTATAGATTTTCAAAATAGCTTCTAATTATGTTTTGTATTTCACTCGTGTCTGTTGTGATGTTTCTTTGTTCATTCCGAATTTTAGTAATTTGAGTTTTCTCCCTCTTTCTCTTTGTTAGTGTGGCTAAGGTTTTATCAATTTTATTTATTTTTTCAAAGAACCAACTATTTATTTTGTTAATTTTTCCAATTGTTTCTTTTGTTTCGATTTCGTTGATTTCGGCTCTGATTTTAACTATTTCCTGTCTTCTACTACTTTTGGTATTGGTCTGCTCTTCTTTTTCTAGTGCTTTGACCTGTAGTGTTAAGTCGTTTATTTGTTGATTTCTACTTCTTTTTTTGAATGCACCCCATGAAATAAATCTTCCTCTAAGTACTGCTTTCATAGTGTCCCAGAGATTTTGATATGATGTGTCTTTGTTCTCCATTACTTCTAAGAATTTTTTTATTTCCCTCCTGATGTCTTCTGTTATCCATTCATCATATAATAGTGTAGTATTTAGTCTCCAGGTATTGGAGAAGTTTCTGTTTTTTATTCTGTCATTTATTTCTAATTTCAATCCATTATGATCTGATAGAGTACAAGGTAGTATCTCTATCTTCTTGTATTTGCTAACAGTAGCTTTGTGGCATAAAATATGGTCTATTTTAGAGAAGGATCCATGTGCTGCTGAGAAGAAAGTGTATTCGTTTTTGTTGGATGGTATATTCTATATATGTCCGTTAAGTCTAAATTGCTGATTGTGTTGTTGAGATCTATAGTTTCTTTATTCAATTTTTGTTTGGACGATCTATCCAGTGGTGAGAGAGGTGTGTTAAAATCGCCTAGTATTATTGTGTTGTGGTCTATTTGATTTCTATAATTGAGAAGGATTTGTTTGACGTACGTGGATGAGCCAATGTTCGGGGCATAGATATTTATGATTGTTATGTCTTGCTGATTTATGCTTCCCTTAAGCAGCATGTAATGTCCTTCTTTATCCCTTCTGACTAGTTTTGGTTTGAAGTCCACATTATCTGAGATGAGGATGGATACTCCAGCTTTTTTGCTGTGTCCGTGTGCATGGTATGTTTTTCCCCATCCTTTCACCTTTAGTCTATGGGTGTCTCTCTATGAGATGAGTCTCTTGAAGGCAGCATATTGTTGGATTTTTCTTTTTAATCCAATCTGCCAGTCTGTGTCTTTTGATTGATTAATTCAGGCCATTAACATTCAGGGTTATTATTGTGATATGATTTGTATTCCCAGTCAATTGACTCATATTTGTTTTTGACATGATTTGGTTTCTCCTTTATTTGGCTATTCCTTTAGGCTAGCGCCTCCTGTTGCTGATTTGCATCGTTGTTTTTCATCTCTTCCTCATGCAATATTTTGCTGAGAATGTTCTGTAATGCTGGCTTTCTTTTTATAAATTCCTTTAGCTTTTGTTTATCATGGAAGGATCTTATTTCATCGTCAAATTTGAAGGTAAGTTTTGCTGGGTATAAGATTCTTGGTTGGCATCCATTTTCTTTCAGGGCTTGGTACATGTTGTTCCAGGCCCTTCTAGCTTTTAGGGTCTGGATTGAAAAATCTGCTGATATTCTTATTGGTTTCCCTCTGAATGTAATTTGATTCTTTTCTCTCGCGGCCTTTAAAATTCTGTCTTTATTTTGTATGTTAGGTATTTTCATAATAATGTGCCTTGGTGTGGGTCTGTTGTAATTTTGTATGTTTGGAGTTCTATAAGCCTCTTGTACTTGGTTTTCCATTTCATTCTTCAGATTTGGGAAATTTTCTGTTATTATTTCATTGAATAGATTGTTCATTCCTTTGGTTTGTTTCTCTAAGCCTTCCTCAATCCCAATAATCCTTAAATTTGGCCTTTTCATGATATCCCATAATTCTTGTAGATTCTGTTCATGATTTCTTACCATCTTTTCTGTTTGGCCAACTTTGCTTTCAAGATTAAATAATTTGTCTTCAATGTCTGAGGTTCTGTCTTCCAGGTGTTCTATCCTATTGGTTATGCTTTCTATGGAGTTTTTAACTTGGTTTATTGTTTCCTTCATTTCAAGGATTTCAGTTTGGTTTTTTTTCAGTATCTCTAACTCTTTATTGAAATGATCTCTTGCTTCCCGTATTTGGTCTTTTAACTGTTGGTTGGTGCGATCATTTAATGCCTGCATTTGCTCTTTCATCTCCTCCTTCAATGCCTGCATTTGGTCTTTCATCTCCTCATTAGCTTCTCTGATCGTTTTAATTACGTACATTCTCAACTCCCTTTCTGATATTTCTTCTGCTGTGCTGTCATTGGGTTTTATTGATGTAGTATCTAGGTTTGTTTGGGACATTTTCTTCCCTTGTTTTCTCATATTGCTCAGTTGTCAGTGGGACCCTGAGATATTGCAGTTTTCTGCTATTGGCTTATAGTGTCCCGGTAGATTTCCAGTGTATCACCTCCCAGCCTTCAGTAGCCTGATGTCTTGGAGGAATCTGATAAAGCAGCGTATCCGAAGAAAACTGCCCCTAGCCCCCTACTGGTTCCACGGTTTGGAACTGGCTCTGTGCGGAAATGTTCTCACTGTGGGCCTGCACCGTGCAGCTGGCCGTGTGGGAGGAGCCCACTGCTGGAGTGTGGAAGGCTACCTTGGGAAGACTCTAGCTGCCCTGCCCGGCTCCAATAAGCCACCTCTATCTGGGCCTGCCACCCGGGCTGAGCTTTACCCAGTGGGCAGACTCACCTGTGGCTCTATTTCAGTCCGAGTCTCTCAATGCCTCCCCTTCTTAACTCCTGGGTTCTGGAGCGACTGGGGGTGCAGTCTCCCTCTAGGCTGCCATCTTGGATCGCCCCGTGAAGAGAGCCTGCAGCCGGAGTGGGCAGGGCCCCCCGAAGAGGTCTCTGGCTGCCCTGCCCTGATCCCAGAGGCTGCTTGCGGATCGAAGCTCTCCGCTGGTTCGTTGCCGGAGTACGCTGCGCTGCAGTGGCTCTGGGACTCGGAGCTTGTTCTGGTCAGAAAGGCTCTCACTAGCGGGCCAGTTCGGTTCCAAGAACCTGGAGAAGCTGGCTGTGTGGGCGGGGCCCACCGCCGGAGTGCGCAGGACTGCCTGTGGATGACTCTAGCTGCCCTGCCCGGCTCCGATAAGCCACCTCTATCTGGGCCTGTCACCCGGACCGAGCTTTACCCAGTGGGCAAACTCACCCGTGGCTCTATTTCAGTCCGAGTCTCTCAATGCCTCCCCTTCTTACCTCCTGGGTTCTGGAGCGACTGCGGGTGCAGTCTCCCTCTAGGCCGCCATCTTGGATCGCTCCTAAATTCTTTATATGACAGAATACAGGACAATAAATTCCAGCTTTATTAAATGACAAACATCTTTTAAAGAGTCATACATGCATTTCTTCATTCAGAATATACTTAAACAACAAGGGGAGTTTTCTACTCCCCTTGCTCTCTAGTAGTATCATATATTTCTAATTTGTAGTTTTGTAGCCACTAGCCATATACAATGGTTAATATGATATTAATATGATCACGTACAATATGATAAACACAAATGAAGTGTATTTTTAAATTAGTACTGTATTCAGTTTATTCAGTTGCTGGAGACCTTCTCAGTATGTTTGGAACACCTTGAGTATGTGAATCTATTTTTCAACCAAATTTTATAAAATCTACATGCGGATAAATATTTATATATGAAGATTTAGTATCTTAATCCAGATGTGCTGCAAGAATAATACGCACATGACTTCAAAACTAGGTACAACTCCAATGTAAAATAACACCATGATTTTCATATTGATAAATATTAAAATGAATTATATTTACTGTTTTAGAATATTTTCTTAAAATAATTATACTTGTTTTTTTCACATTTGAAAAATTTGTATATTAAAAATTACAAAAGAAAGAGTATTAAAAGAGCTAATGTTGGTATAGTATTTAAGAATTCCCATCACACACTTACCACATTAATATTCATGAATTCCACCAGGATCCATCTTATATTAGCTGCATGAGAGGCATTTTCTTTTATAACTTGAAGGTTACCAGTGAAAAACCTGCTCAAAAGTGTTACCTTGTTCCTGCCTGACCTGAGGCCTAGATTTATTTTTTATGAATCCTTTAAATAAGAGCAAGAATATCCTATCAAACTGCATATCCAGACCAATATATCAAGTGTTTTCAAACTTAGCTAAGAGAAAGGTGCTCAGTGTATTTCCTGTATTATCTTACTTAATTCTTACAACAATTCATTGAGGTGGGTATCATTACTTAATTCCCATACATGCAGAAAGTAATTAACATGCCCAACAGGCACAAGTGCCTTCACTCAATGAATGTCATTTGAGTGTCTCCTTTGTGTTTGGGCTGCTCAGGCACATGAACATCACCAAAGAACAAAAACAAGGAAAACTTCTATCCATCTGGAGTTTATTTTCTAGGTAGTAAGGCATTATTTAAAAATAGATATACCTTATTAAAATTCTCTGCCTTCATTAAATTATACTACTAATGCTAGTTTAATATTTTGGGGCTAATTAATCTCTCTAATCTTTTCTTGACTTAACCTCTAAAAGAAAAATACTAATAGCAAAACAATATTAAAACAAATAAAAGCACATAGAATTGGGGGTAAAATATCACATATAAACTTTTTTATTGATTTATTAATCTTCCTATATGTTTCAAATTGTTCCTGCTGTTTTAAAACTATTCACTGCATGTCATAGCACAGTTAAATATATGTTAACACTCAATTTGTCTGAATTTTATATTTTAGTGTTATGCATATTTTATGATATTATTGTTAGTGTAATGAAGTTCCTTAGTGAATTATATTTCCTTTTGTATCTTTGATATCAAATGTTGTATTTTCTCATTTTCTCCTAGTTATATCTGCACGTGATCTATAGTTCATGACAGGCTTTGATTAACAACAAATAATGCAATCCTAAATAAATGTTAAAAATTTTGGCGTGCTGTGTATGTCAGAATTATCACACAATGGACATCATGTAAATAATTGTTTGAAAGTAATATTCATTCAATTTAAATCTTTTAAAGTGAAACTTTTAAAAATCATTTAAAATACTATTTTATTTTTGCATCATTTTATAATTTATGACTTCTAAACATTTCAAATTTTTAAAGTGTTTTGACATTTAAAAAATGGTTAAACATTTATCCTGACCCATGAGGAGTCAAATCACAGCAAATGCACATGTAGAAATGACTTAAGAATGTAAAACCTCAAGTTTTGAGTCTGGAAAGTATGAGAATTAAGAATAAAACTATACATTTTACCTATAAAAGATAATATGTAATGTATCATAAATTTTTATGGCTTAATGCATTAAAAGTTTAATCAGAAAATTCAAAGATTTCTTGCTTTCATTTGAGAAGTCAAAAGTGCTTTGATTGATTTTCTCTCACATATAATCTAATAAAATCCTCGGGATTTTATTAAATCAGACATCAAACAAAGGTCTGTCAATATCTCCTAGGGAGAAGAGCCTTAAGACAGTCTGATTCATTTTTTATATGTGCTTCATTTTCTTAATCATATATTTATCCTATTGAAGTACATGCATATTCAAAGGTATAAAGTAGCATTTGTTTCCTGCAGCCTTTATTTTCAGAAGTAAAAATATTCATGAGAATCAGGGAAAAAAATATGCTTAGGGCATTTTAAATTAGTACAACTTAGAATAAATTTTTTCAATAAAATGATTTCATTATTCAAAGAAACTTTATGTTTTAAATTGAGTGACTAGGAAGGGTTTAAAATATGTATAAAATGACTTCCCAAGAAACAAGCAAAAACTGATAGTGTACTTTGAATTTTGAAAGTCAATTTATTCTAAAAACAAATTATTAAAGTTTTCTAACAAAACTTGAATAGGGGATGAATATTCTTTGAATTAAACAAATGTTTTGGCCTGTGTATAAAATACATCATATATGATGGTGAGAATTTAGCTATTTTAATGTTATAAATAATAAACTTTGGGAGAAGTGATTCACAAAGTCCCCATAAATAACATTATTTCAGAAATAACTCAAAAGTCAAGATAACTTGTTTCATCTATTAATTGAATTCCCTGATTGATTTAGTCTGAGCTTATTTGGTAAAAAGAAACAAATGAGTAGCCTATGGTAGAAAATCAAAGTGAGAGGGCTTACAGAGAAATGTTATCACTTCAGGCAGCAACTTGTGATAATTTGTTAAAGAGGAAGAAATAGGTAGAAAATAGTTCCTTTAAGGGCTTTGATATTTTATTGAAACTGGTAATTTTTCTTCAGAAACAAATGGGCCATAGAAATGAGTCATTAAAAATTGTGACCTGTTATTATCAGTTTTTACTTTCATACAGATTTATTTGTCATACAATTATGCCCTGATATCAGAAAATGCTATTAATATATCTGAGAAATTTTTCATCAAAACCTCAATAAAAATAATTTATTCACAAGTTTTGTTTTATACATTAGAGTGTATCATACCCTGGGTATTAATGCAGTTCATTACATATATTAAGTCTTAGTGCATCAGATAGTATGGAATATACAAAATATTGAACAAGCTAAAAAAAGTAATAAAAGAAATAACTTCCATTTAAACTAAACCAGAAACTACTATTTAGAAAAACCTGGTGCTCATGTTACAAAGAAAAGCTTATTTTGTTAAAAACAAGACTTTCAGGAGCTATTCAAATCAGTGTTCTCCTCTGGTAAGTGCATAAAAACTGGTGGAAATTAAGCATTTGACCATTGGGTTTTATAGTTTGGATATGAGGTGTCCCCTCAAAAGCTCATAAGTTACCTACCCAATGTAGCAGTGTTTAGAAATACAATCATTAGATAGTGAGAGCTGTAACCTAATCAGTGGATTGATCCTTTTAAGGGATTAATAATTGAAAAGGATGAAGAATTAATGAATAGTTCTAGGAAAATTGGGTGTCCACATGCAGAAGAATGAAACTATTTACAAAAATCAAATCAAGATGGATAAGATTTAAATGTAAAATCTGATACAAAAAATTCTCTTTAAACTTTCTAGCACCACCTCTGAAATTCCAACATTAAAGTACTTTGAGACCAGTAAAAATTTCTTCATGCCTGAAGTACTCGTGGATATGTGGTATCAGAACCTTGAGTTGCTGTAAATTATGGCCTTTATCATGCCATATTTGATCTGCAATCTTACAGTACTTTTTTTTTTATTGTTTATTTACTTCTTCTTTTTGACATGTTTATGTATCAGTTCTCTAATTTATGGAGTCTCTCATTTCATCTTATCACTGGGATTTGCCTATCCTACTTTTTGCAATTACCATTTCTGACACATTATTACTTAGCATCTAGGAGTCAACATCAGTTACAAATGCCAACTGCAAGATGGAATTTGACTGCCCATCTCTGGTTACTGTCTCTTTTGTCATTTCTAAATCAGGGTTTATGCGTCAGTGTGCATTTAACATGCATTAGAATTCATGTTGGCATTTGAATGCTCTTTGAAACACTCCCTGTTATCTCCTTGTATTTTCTTCCGTGTTTTCACAGCTAAGATACTTACTGATTTGAAGGCAAGCAAGTCTAATAAAAGGTGTTATGAAGTTCCCTTTCACTGCCATTGAACCAAATTGCTTCATATAACTTAGATCTACTTTTAAGAATAAAAGTTCTTGCTTACAACTACAATGAATAGCATTGTAAATTTAAAGGGAAGAAAAACAAAGATAAAAAATTCTGCTAAATATTAAATAAATGTCCTCACATTCATTTCTCGTTTTTTTTTTTTCACTTTATTTGAATGCCAAATCTCTACAACTAAAAATACAGTATCAAAAGAACTAATCCCAATCTATCTTCCTGTCAAGAAGCCAAGCATGAAGTTTCTACCATGCAGTACAGTAAATTCTATTTCAGAGCTACATTATGTGATGGGAAATTCAAACAAAAAAAATCTTTATTTTGGTCTGATAATGTTAGAAAAAGTTCTTGGAGAAAGCGATAACCTAAACCTTTGAAAGATGAGTATGAGTTTGACTAGAATATGATACACTGATGGTTAGAAAATCCAAATTTGTATTCAATAGCTATCACAAGCTTAAGATGTTTAAGAAAGCAGTGTGTTTATGGAAGCATAACCAACTCCTCTCAACCTGATCATTGCTTCCTTGTGTAGTCTTTCCCACTCAGTTTACCTGATTTCATCTTTTCATTCATATCCTTTCATAGGGCTTGATTTCTGCCTTGCAATTGTATAGGGATCAAGTATATGTAAGGTACAGATTAAGATAACTAAGTTAAAAACTAAAAATCCTGAAGAAAGATTTATAAGTGATGGAATTTTTAACTGATGTTGCCTCCAAAATGCAAAACAGAAATATAAGAAATATTAATCTCTTTTAGATCCTGGCATCACTGAATAATTGTGAGTCTATTCACTGACAATGTAAAGGAAGAGAATAATTTTATATTATCAATATAAAAGAAGAATAAATAAATTAGAATCTTATAACAAGGCACAGAAAATCTTTTACTTGCTATTTTTGTTTTCTGAATCCTATCATATGTAGGTGCTTTCATCTTTGTATAGATATTCCATTTTTTCAAATATCTCCTACACCTTTTCCCTTAGAAAAATATTTTATTGTATGAGAGAGAATAATCTGACAATTAATGCACTGATATTTAAAAGGTCAAGATTTTTCCTATGAAAACACTGTCATTTTGCTCTTTGTTCTTCAGATTCTTCTGAGCAACAATTAATTCAATTAAACCAACTGTAAAGCTGTAGATTGTCATAGATCATAACCTTTCAAAGTGTCTGTGTGTTCTTTCTCAAATTTACCTTAGTTAGCATATTTTAATGGCATCACACAAAGGAATAGGATTAAGTGTTCCTGGTGTTAAGAAAAGACGCTATGCCCTGCCAATTATAGGCATGAGAATGAGAGAGATGGCATTTCAAGACAGACAAACATCAGCCCAATGACTCACATACAAAAAGATCAAGAGCAATGGGGGCAGCTACATGAAGTGACATGTCATCTTTATACATTTATTATTTTGACATCATGGTTCACCTTTATTTTATCAAGCATATTCTAAAGAAAAGACATATCATTAAGTGACTGGGAAAAATCTAGATGCTATTTAATTTACACAAAGTGAGAAGGAAACAGCATTAAGATTATCGACTTTAAAAAAGGGCATATTTTTATTAATGTGCTAATAATACTATTTCTTTATGCTTTTCTACTAATAGATCATCTTTATTGAGGATTTATTGCATTATTTCTACAAAACCTTTAAAAAAGAGCTCATTCCAATACTCCTCAAAGTATTCCATTATTTATTTAAATATAGATTTTATAACAAGTTTTAAATAGAAATTTCATTTACTATGTATGTTAATTTTCTAATCTCATTGGTGATAATCTGAGGCTACAGAAATCATGCAAAATAAAAACCGAATATATGATACATGATCTTCTCAGTAAAATTTAAAATAATTATCTTATATATTGCTTTTCCAAATTTTACATTGCACATGTACCTTTTAATGTGCAAAATTAGACTAATCATGTTTATTTAATTAATTATGCACTTTTTTTATTATTTTCCTTTTTCATTGTGATAGTTCTGCAATGAACTGACTTCTCCATACTTTTAATTATTTCCTAAGAATTGATTCTCACAGTAAGATTTGAAGAGAATTGCTCTGTGGAGGGGTATTATTACAGTATTGAAAGGGAAGCACTTTGTTGCTATTTTCCTTTTGATCATGCTGTTATGTATATGTCTGTGGTAACATTGAATTTATTGTATTTTTACTCTTTATCCATTTATCATTCATATCAGACTAGAAGTCACTGAGAATGTCCACCTCATCATTCTTATTAAGCATAACGCCTGATATACAGCAGATTCTCATTACTTTAATAATGTTTAATAAAGTAGTGCATATATCAATCATTCTTTAACTTTAATAAGTCAGAAGTGCCTATTTATATTTTATAGAACAAATTCACTACTACTGACAAATCCCTTGAAACTCTTACAAATTTAAATGAAATACTTGAGTCAATTTAATATTCAGAACACTTTAACCTTATTTGGGTCTTTGGTAAATAGGTAGGGGATACACTGTTTTCAGCAAATACAATTGTTACTGCTTATTTCCAGAGAATTAAATGCATTCTATATTTTAAAAAGAGAAACATGTTTGTAAATATGGTTGTTCATGAATTATATTATGTGTCCTTAAACGATGGAAGTCCAACCTCTTGATACCTTATCCTGAAACCTTATTTGGTCATTTAAGTTTTAATTATTTAAGATGCCATCACATTTGGATGGTGTGGTGTCCACATAAAAGAGAAGAGATAAAGAAATGGATACATAGAAACCATGTCAGGACAGAAAGGCAAAGTCTGGAACGCCAAGGAGTCCTGGAACACCCATGTGCAAGGAAGAGACAACCTAGAAGATTCCAGAGGACAATGACCTGCTCACGCCTCTAGCTTCAGGAAGAGTGACATAATATAAATATCTGTTGCTTTAAGCCAGTTTGTAGTGCTTTGTTATGGTAGCCCTGTGAAACCAACTTGAGAGTTATCAGTCTCAGCAGAGAATATAAAAGCTTGCAGATTGTCAATGTGGTGAGATTTCATGAAGAATACTAACGTATGACTGAACAATAACTCCAGAAAGTAAAAGCATGCTCTACTCTCCTTCCCAAGTCACCACCAGCATCAGTTTGAGGATTAATGAGACAACCACCTAAAATCTTAACTGGCATCTTACAAGCACCAGATGTGAAAGTGTAGGTGGACAGAGGCTAACAACAGCACCGAAAAGATCATGAAGAACAAAGGAATGCAAAACATATGGAGAAAAAAATGGAATGATTACAAACAACAAAGCAAGACTTAGTTCTAATATAATTAGTTTATAAATATGTTTCTAAGTTATCACTATAATGAATGTCTGAAATAATCAAATTACATAAAAAGAAAGGTTTGTTTTGGTTTATGGTTTAGGAGGTTTCAATCCAGGACCAATCGTCCTGTTGTTTTTAGGCTTTTGGCAAGGCAATACATTATGGTGAGGAGCCTGTGATCGCCAGGAAGCAGAAATCAGAACTGGAAAGGACCAGGGTGTCATTATCCTCTTCAAGGAATTGTCTCCAGTGACCTGAAGACTTGTCACTAGGCCCTACTTTCTAAAGGCTTCACCATCTGCCAATAGCACACTACTGGGTATCAAGCCTTTATCACACAGCTCTTTGGGGAATACTACAGATTCAAAACCCAGCAGAAGGAAAAGGAGCATTGACTCTCTAGACATTAAGAGCTTATGAAATGGCCAGCTTGTACGGCCCCTTCAATTGTATACAGGGAAAATAAAAGAAACTATTTCATTGAACATTTATGGGAGTTATTACTACCCTCCATAGACTTTTGCAAGGCTCCTGTGTGAAAATCTAGGAAATCTGACAATTTCTGTTTTCCCAAGTGAGAGGTTAACTGTGAATAAGAGCCTGAGTACTTGCCATGATGACATTGCTGAGCAGGGTGTGAAAAGACACTGCAGATGGTAGAAGTTTAAGAATTATGATGTGACCAGGTGGTAGATAAGCCAAGAGTCTCAGGCTAGGTGCATAGGAGACAAATGCATGCTTTTAGTTCAAATGATTTCCAAACTCCCACACCAACACTGGGCATTATCCAAAATGAGAGTTAAATGTTCTCCTTCTGTAACATATAAAAGATATCCTCAAACTTCCTGAACCCACCCTGGAGGGTCCCAAGAAAGGGAGTTATCTATGAAAACTGAGATGCCATTCTGATCTGTCTAGCAGGTATATATAAAATCAGGACTGACTGAGGAATTGTAGGAATGGATTAAGAAAAGCTAGACTGAAGTCCTCTCTATACTCTTCCTATAGAAATAAAGTCTCATTTCTTCAAAGGTCTTTCAGATACCTTTACAGTTTCAGTAATTATACTCCACGACGATAATTACATGATGATTTCTGACACTTTAGATAATGACCATGATGCTTAACATAAATAACACATCTTAAATCCAAAGGGACTATTGACTTTGTCCTTGCAGCACTGTATTTCTGAGAAACACTCATTAATGTGTAACAGAAGCTCATCAGCAGGCTAATCTCTCCACTGTCTCTTCCCACTGACAATTTTCCATCTTTGATCTAAAATTAGTTCTCTCTTTTGGGGGGAGCTGAGATTTTTTTGTTTGTTTTGTTTTGTTTAATGGAGAAGGTGACTTGTCTTCCAGAATTCTGCCCTATTATTCAACATTTTATCCCGCTTCACTAACCATATGAAAATATAGCACTTTCCCAATAATTGAGAGAATTACTTCAAGAAAAACACTAAATCTTTATTTTCTTGTAATTCTTTAGGCAAAGGGAAACTGACAGAAAGCTCTTAAATTGCCCTTTAGGAAAAATATATTTTCTGTGCTAAATCTTTCAGAATTTTGTAGAACATCTGCAAATCTTGTATGAAATATCTGAATGCATTTTTTTTCTGCTTCTATATTAAGTGATTTATTTTTATGCTTACTTAAAAGTGTTAATTACAAAGCTGGTGAAGTTACTCTTTAAGATCTATATTATCTTGTGATTTCACACACATTCATGAAATATCTTTGTCTCTGATTACCAAGTATCAATCTTTTCTGAGTAAGTCTAAGAACAATTCAACAAGGTAGTCCTTTTGGGATACAAAATGAATACATATTAATGTACTATTAATAAAATAATAGCATTTAGTATGTACTAGTTTCTACTATTTGAAACATAGGATAGAAAACAGCAATATTTTATAACTATATAATACAGATTATTTAATAGATTATAGATTTTATCTATAAAAGGAAAAAATTAATGGTATTTTATTTATCCAAATCTATATTAAAATATTTCTCATTCCATTGTGAGAAATACCTTGTGTTTAAAACAATGGTCATTTTTTTCTAATTCATAGTTCTTTGTCTTGAAATCCTTCTGTTGACTTATATACTTGTTTATAGATAAATAGATGAAGTTTTCCTAGTCCAAACTTAACATAATAGTTTATTGTAAATACATATGTATTCCCCACATTATTAAAGAAGCTGACTATGGCTACAAATATCTCAAATGGGAAAACAATACTGTAAGATATTTGATATTTTCACTCATTCATTTTTCTTCAATTTAATACTTTATTTTAACCCATGTCCAATATTAACTGAACTTTAAATGGACATAAACACTTAATATTGCTTGAATAGGAAAATATGTGGAACCTCACTATAAAAAGTAATTATCCACCAATTATCTGTCCCATATGCAAAGCCATTTTTTTCTAATTAAAACTACTTCCAACTGTATAAAATATTTCCAAGAGGCATCCATAAAATATTCACTATCATAGCACAAGACAATTTCTCATGTTCACTTAATACAATCAAAGAGAATATCAAGAAAAGTTTATATTTATGGAAGAGTCAACTGCAAAAATTATCATTTTTAGATATAAAATGTGTAATAAAATAAATGGTAAACAAATGAAGAGTAAGAAAAAAAATAGAGGGTTACCAATTATTACCCAATGTAGATGGAAAGTAAATAGACAGGAGTGTCAGTCTCAATGATAATCACTATATTCCTTCTTGCCCTATACTCATCTGCTGTAGTGATGTGTGTATTGATCTTTTTTTTTTGTAATATTGCACTATTTATGTATATACAAGTCAGATGTAAGGGGGTAGTAAACCTCATTCTGATCTTTCTTTTTTTCTTTTTTCTTTTTTGAAATTTTGGAGTTCTTTAAGTGATTTTTAAACATTCGAGGTATTATAATTTAAGTGACTGCATGTAACTTTGCATTTAGATGACCTAACAGATGCTAAGTTTGGCAACTGGCTTTGAAAACATACAGTTCTTGTGATGTATCAGATGATATGTATAAAGTAAAATATCAGAAAGGAGGGAGCATCTATAATGGCAAGTTGAAACAGATAATTTGGCATGGTGACAGTATTTGTAAAAACAGTGCTGGGTATGTGATGTTTTTGTCATGCACATGTCTGACGTGGTTCTGGAGCATATAAACATGATTGGTGAGCTAGCCATGTCCCCTGTGTTTGGAAAGTAGTGAAGCATGACACTCCGTGTGCTATCTTAGCCTTTTTCTGTTATCCTTGATGACAGCATCTGATAGCATGTCTGGTTTAACCATTTCCCTGAAGTAAGGCTGAATGGTTGTGATGCCTTTCCAATTTCCTCCCCAGTAATTCTTTGGGAACTTGGCTTTACTTTTATTAACCCCAGAGGTCTCTCCCTTTGTTTAGTTCTCCCAAACTGTATCCAACTCTCAAAATCCAGCAAAATTGATGGAGCACAATCCTGTACAATATGCTTCTTTGTAAGATCACCTTAAAAGCTTCGGCACTTAAAGAAAATCAATAGTACTTGATGTGGTTTCGTGGCTTTCGGTCTCTTGAACACTAAATTCAACTTGATCCATTGCTATTAGTAGTTTGGTGTCATAGTTCAGCCACCTAGAAAGATAAGTGTCTTGGTCCATCATCTGCCATAGAGTCACCTTCATTGACGGGGTTAATGAGTTTCAAATTTACATTTTTATATAAATAAATGGTAAGCATCACAATTATGATTTATTTTATGTAATCCCAATATCATGAAATGAAATGCCGATTTATTAACAAATCATTTGTTATCTGGGTTTTCCAGAGTAATAAAATGAGTAGAATGTGTATAATATATGAAAGAGATTTATTGTGAAGAATTGGTCCACACAATTATGACTCCAGAAATTGCAAAATTTTCTGGGTAGCTCAGCTTGTGGGAGACCTAGGAATTGCTTATGTTCCACTCAAACCTGAAGACAGTGTGCCAGAGAACCAGGACAGGTGTTGACGGTACAGATGAAATCCAAGGATAGACTTCTGGAGAATTCTCTCTTACTCAGGGTAGTCTGTCTTTTTGTTCTATACAGACCTTCAGCTGGTTGGATGAAGGGTATCCACCTTATAGAAGTTAATGTGCTTTACTCAAAGCTACTGATTTGGATGTTAATCCCTTCCAAAAGCATCCAAAATAAATCCTGACCAAATGTCTGAGCACCTTATGTCCCAGCCAAGTTGACACATAAAATTAATCATTACTGAGTCCCAGTTTAGATGTTAGTGGTGTTTAACAAGGATGTTGATAGATGCAGGGCCAATTTGTGACATGGGCCCAATCATCATTATCATCATCATCATCGTCATCATCGTCATTATTTCGTACTGGGAATTGAACGCAGTGACTCAACCACTGAACCATATTCCCAGAATTTTATAATTTTTATTTTGAATCAGGGTCTTACTGAGTTGTTTAGGGTCGTGCTAAGTTGCTGAAGCTGGTTGAACTTGTGATTCTCCAGCCTCAGTCTCCCGAATAACTGGTATTATAGGCATCTGCCACTGATCTCACTCAATCATTATTATAACTCTGTGGAAACTGGAACCCACATGAAAGGGATCTTGCATCTTAAGGCTTCAGAGTTTACTAGATATATCCTGTGAAAATGAACCTAAAGAGATAAATTGACAGGAGACCAAATTTTCTTATAAAACACATTTATTCTAAAAGAATATTATGTTTATATAATGGAATACTTTACAACCATGTGTATGCAAATAAGTAAATAGCATTCTAATGTAATGTGTAACTAATTAGAATAAATTTTTAAAAATCCACTGCAATGATGCTTCCCAAGTATTTATTGAGAAGGAAAACCTTCTAGTATTATCTAAGCCACTATTTAAAAACCATAAGTTGTACATTTTTACTGAAAAATTAATTCATTTGGGCTCTTTTGATTGTAAAATATATGATAGAAAGGGCAATATTCTTTCCAAGTTTATCACTAGGCCTCTGAAATGCCAATGTGCAGGTCTCAGAACCAAGGAGTATAGGAGAGGCAGAGCCTGGCAGAATAGACATGGGAACTGGTAGGAAAATATTGAATCTTTAAGATGCAACAGAAATGAATTAATTAAGGAGCACACATTATTATCAACTATGTTATGCAAGCTATATGAAGTTTAATTTATATATGTGTGAAAATATTTAATAGTCAACAATACATTTATATAATGGTTATTTCATAACAAATTATATGCAAATAGCATATTAATGCATATGAACACGGAATCATCTCCAAAACATGTTGGTAATTTCAGTAAAATCTTTGACTTGAGTGAAAATGGAGCTGTCAATGTCAATGTGATTGACATCTGCAGTCAAAGATCCAGAAGAGCTGGAAATTCAAGTTATAACTTAATGCATTTTTATCCCTTTGTCTAACTGTTTCAGATAACCACACTGTCTTGGAACTTGGGATGAATACTAATGTCATAGCTTTTTTTAAAATTTTTTCTCTTATTTCATGCTTTTAAAAAGGCAAGCCTTAAATGTCACATACACTAAAAAATAATAATTCAAAAAATGTTTTAACTTGAGAAACTATTTAGATAAGATTATGATGTACTATTAGCTTCATAAACCTTAAAATTATAAAATAATAAAATGATACATATGAGGATCATTTTGACAGTAATGCAAATTTTATGAAATGTAATCTTGGCAGTGACAAACACATAAACAATTAGTGTTATATAATTAAGCTTTTGAAAGCCAGATTTCAAAACGTTTGGCAAATCAAAGAACTATTAATTAATTCATTTGCTGGACAATATTTTAGCAAAATAAGAAAAAAAATATGTTTTTCTTGAACACTGCCAAACATTGAATAAATTTATGGTCAAAACAGGCTCTGTTTTGAAGAACATATTTAAGTATCTAACTTTTCAAAAAAAATCAACCTTTAATAAATTAGGATGTTTATTATTGGAAAAATTTAGTTATTATGAATTTTGTTAAAATCTTTAGGAACAGGGAATATTATATATTACGAACTATAGCTGAATGTTTTGTGTTGCAATTGCACTTAACAGATATGCCCGATCTCTCATTAATAGTCACTATTTCAATAATGTAATAAAAACAATAATGTTTAGAAATTCGGATTTCAACATTTTCTTTTTCTTTACAATGTGCAAGTTTGGACATCTTAACTTAATGCATTTTTATCAATTAAAAATTTTTATTTTTTATCAATTAAAAATTCTGAAAAAGTTAAGATATTATGCTATATATTTATCTTTGAGTTTTTGTAATGAATTTATATTATAAAGTTGAAAGGTAATAGCAATTTAAGCCTTTCCTTATTAAGAACAGAAAAAAAGAATACCCTTTAATATGTATTATGTTTTATTCATATTATATGTCTACATAGACAAATAGACATATTTACTAATTGCAAATTATATTAACATTATTCTAAGTTCTTTAGATATATTAATTCATTTAATACAACCATATAGTGTTGTAAATATAATTCATTTCTTCAAATTACAGAAGAGACAACTAAGTCTTAAAGACAATTTATTATTTTCAGAAAACAAATGACATTAAGATTCAATTTATCTTATTCTATAAAAGTCACTGAAACAGGAATTGATTTATCAAAAATTCCTGTATAGATATATGACTTTGAAATACTCAGAAAATATTTTATGAGCTAATTCTCTTAACCAACTCTATATTGTCATCCAACAATCCTTGCTACTGTTTTTTAAGTATCTATCATTTTGAAATATGCTTACTGAAGACCTAGTAGAAAGGCACATGGGAGAATAAGAATGAGTAATCTTTCAACCCAATTTTCATAAAGCTTACGTCCTTCTGATCATTATAACTTTTACTCAGGACAATTTGTAATTTTCTCAAGAGTTTTAGACTAATGCTGCATAATTGCTTGTATCATTATGTATTATTGTTTTTGAAGTATAATTGGGAAAACATTTGTCTAATCCTTTTATCAGGTTTCTTAATTTACTTTTTTATTCAGTTGCAATATGGTCCCAAGAAATTTATGTAAGAATATTACTGATCAGAAACTAAATGCAAAAGTAATTATGATTCTATTTAATCAGTTATTTAAAATAGGTGCTATAAGAACAATAAGAGCATTGATAAATATATTTTTGAAACACAATGCCATTCAAATATTTAACCACAAGTAAAAATGAGAAAAGGTACCAAAAATACTGAAAAGATTATTCTACCTGTTTTCCTAAAATAACTAAAACAATAAATATTAAGTCCTATTTTTTATATCCATGTTATTGTCTATTTTTTAAAAAGTGCCACAAAAATTGCAAAGAATGTAATTAAATAATGCCTGTTTCATTTATAAGTTGATTCAGATCTCCCAGGACATTGATCAATATCAGGCAATCTATACTTTAATCCAGAGATGCAAAAAATCATGGAACCAGAAATATTTTTATAACTAAACATTTATTTTTCCTTTATAAAACTATGATCTTCTCCTTAATAAATCAGTTTAGATTTGTCAATTATCTTATTCTGATAAAAATCACATACCTATTGTATAAATTTTAAAGTATTAATTTTCTCCCTATTATTGAGAAATAACATAACAGTGCAATGGGGTGAGGAAAGAAAGAAATGAAAACATACAAATGTGATTTAGTGCAGTATTATACTATATTACCACAATAGAATACCATATTATAGCATTTACTCTTTACAAGTTGTCTTAAATTCTGTTTTTGGATGTGCACCTCTTTATATTTGCTTATTTAAATGCATACTGCCTCTATATGATTTTAACATCTTCTTCACATATTTCATATAATAAACCCTTTGAGTACAAAGATAAAAAGGAAAATTTAATATTTATTTAATGCTAAAATAAAAAGTGAAATTACCTTCTATTTATAAATATGGTATTTTAAAACTTAATTAACTTTTAACCAAAAACTCCATTACTTGGTTTATGATCATCTGAAGAAAGACTAGATTGATATATTAAATTAAGCCTTATGACAGTCACATAATTTTGCAAATTTCTCTATTCATTAAAGCCTCCACAAATTATAAAATATACTTTTTACCTATGTATTTAATATTTACATATGAGAGAAATATAATTTTGCTTATTGTTGAAAAATAGCAATAGTAATGAATGGAATTAAAATTTATATTCCCATCATTTTACGAACTATACGGTAGCAAGAATATAGACTAAAAACAACTCTAAAACATTAAAAAGTCTCTTGGAGATAAGTTTTTTTATTCCAATATAAATGTCCAATCATTTATTAGACTTTTCAAGAATGACTTGTCTATAGAAGAATGGCAATGGATTTCATCCAGTCCCAAAACTTGGGAAGAAAATTAAGTAAAATATTCGCAAGTGCCAACTTCAAAGCATATTTTCCATGGTAACGGTAGTTCAAAAGCCTGTGGTTGCAGATTTTTGCCAATTAGCAACTCCAAAGGGTGCTATTAGATTCTTCAAAAACATAAGGGACATGGTTTTCATCTGTGATTGCTATTCCTCCTTTACAGCATGCTGTGATAAAAGATGGAATGCACAGTGGCATACAGTTTAGTTCCTACTTATAGTCATATAACTAGTTCATAAAGAGAACAATGCATATTATGGTATAATACTTTTCAATTAAGAATAATTGCATTTGCTAAATCATCAGCACTAACCTAAAATTCTTTCATTGAAGCAGATTGTGCAATATCAACAGCAAAAGTAAACCACATTTAACATCTAGAATATGGAATCTTCTTACAATGACTATCATTTAAGCCATGAACTAGAGAATAAATGACACATGCATAATGAGAAGCTTTACTACAGTGAACATGGCAACTGGGGATATTCTAAGAATTATTATTCATAATTAAACATTGACTACATGTTTGCATTGCAATTTACAAGACTATTCAATTTCCACTCTTTTTTTTTCCATTTCTAATCATTACCTTGAAATCTTATGAAACATTATATCTCACCAACAATACTGTACATTTTACAAAATATAATTGTATAACTTTATTATTATCTTGATTATTTGTAGAAATGATTTTATGGAGCTGTAATCAAATATACTGAAAATTAAAGAAATGAAAAGGAGTTTAATTTTTTATTAATAACAAACACTAAGAGTAGTTTTCTTCTTAATCATTGGCTAAAAAAATTCTATTCAGTCGGGTAAGAAAAAAAAAATTGTCATTGTTATAACGTAGTTCAGTTTGAGATATAGTTTAAATGGTTTAGAGTTTGGGCAAATATGTCACAATAGCTAAGTTCTCAGGATATTGATGTTATTAAAATAATAATATTATTATGTGGTTCTAAAACAAAGCAAATAATTCTCATGTAACATGACAAATTGCAAATATTCAAAATTCTTCTATGAAAAAGTTCCAAATTATTTTACTTAAAATAAACTTTAAAATTAGACCTCTATCTCTTAAGTAAATGTGTCTTTTTCTACTTTACTGCTCAGATAATAATAGAGATAACTTAGACTGAAAATGTTTTTTTAACATGTGTTCTCAAACCAGTAGTTCATCACAAACAAAATAGTTGGAAAGGGACCATTAATTTTCAAATTCTGCCTTAACGTAAAATTAATGTTTTAATCATAGGCAAGATAAGCAGAATATTGGAGCTGTAGTTTAGATTGAGCATTTAATGTTAGTATTTTGAACTATAATATTAACATAAAACATTAACTATTTTCATTTTCTTAGATGGCTCCAATGATTTAATTGCATCTAAAATTCTTCCCTAAATTAGTGCTTCATATACATTTATAACAGAAAGCACATAAGCACCTTTAAAGGAAAAACAAAAGAAAGGATGCTAGTAATGTTAAGAGAAGAAATTTGCAAAAAATGAAGTTTCCAAAAAATGCCAATTGTCAAAAAAGAAAGTATTGATGATGTAGGTTTTGTTATTCTGGAATATCTGTTGTTGAGGCTATAGAACATGAAATATACTGCTGTTTCTTTTTCTTTAAGTAACATTGTGCCTAAAGAATTTTGAACTTTCAGAAGTTTTCTTGCTAGTCTGCACCTTTTTCTTCAAAAGAAAGAAGCATAGCCATTTTTTTAAATTGACAAGCCAAAATTTTATGTAGTAGGGATCTCCAGCATAACATTGTGTACATGCACACACACACACACCACACGAAATATGGAATGACTAAATCAAGTTATCCAACAAATGAATCATCACACACATGTATTTGTTTGTACGATAAGAAGAATAAAATCTACCTTAACACTTTGAAATATACAATACATTGTTATTAACTATGGTCATAATGATATGTAATAGAACTCTTGAAATTATTTCTCCTTTCTAACTGAAATTTTCTGGTCAATATTTATCCAACCCCAAAAGAGTATAGTTTTAAGAGAGTTATTCTCTTAAAATATATGATAAATTCCATATATGTTGAAAACAGATAAAAAACTCTGAAACTAGTATATCCATGTCAACATTTTGAAATAGGGTAGTTGAATAGTGTAGAGCAACAGGGAGCAAACTGAAATAAAAAATGTTAGAAGTATTTATTTCATAGCATCTAAGTGACCATGAAAACTTAAGGAAAATGATTTTTCAGGGTTTATTTAAAAGATATGAGTGAAATAAAGTTTTGTTAAAAATACTTTACTGGTTTCTAATAAATAAGAAAAAAAAATACTTTACTGGTTTCGGAAAATGAAAATGTTTACTCAATATGTGTTACTTTATTTTAATACTTTCATTTTTCTTTCCATTATTTTTAAATTAACAAAACAAATTAATATCTCTTCCAAAATCTGTCACTACTGTTTCTCAAAAAATCTATCATTTTTCAAAACAAGAGGGACATCAAGAAATAAAGTAAATCTCACATGGCATGACATTCGGTCTGTATGAAAATCTATGCTTTGTCCAACAGATTAGCATTGTTTAAGAGAACTAGGAACTGGTCATTTAAAAGAAATCTTTAGTGCTAGGCATATAACTCAGAGATAGAGCTCCTGCCCCAGCATGTACAAGCTCTGGGTTTAATCCCAGTACTAAAAAGAAACAAAATAAATTTTTAATGTAATATTTATTTTTCCTTAGAGACATAGTATTTACTGTCTGTTAAAAAAAAAGAAGGGAATTTTTTTTTAAAAAATCATTTTTATGATTTTTAAATGTTGATAGAGTAATCTAATTGGATATCTAGTATGTATGAATGAAATAAAAGGGTTATCACTGAAAATTCCATTCTTGTTTTAGGACAAAAATTATTTTCTTTGTCCAATAAAACTGATGATAGAGTTGACTCTCATCACAATTTCTTGTTTTAATCACTTCACAGACCATAATGCAAACCTAGAGTGTGCAAGGAACTGTACCAGGTGATTGATACATCACTAGGAATGGACACATATGATTCTTATTTTACAGAGTATATCATCAATGTTGGAAAAATACATAAACATGAAATTACAGATATGAAAGAACTGCAGAGTGTTATAAGAGCATGCAATGAGAAGAGCTAACTAAATTCTGTGTCAAAGAATGTCTCCTTTAGGAAAGATGACCTAGGAACACTTAGAAGGAAAGAATGCAGTTTAGTGGAGGAGAAAAGGGAGTAGGCAGAAAAAGAGAAGTTGGGATCCAGGTGCAGAGTGATGGGGTTGCTATTTCATGACTACCATAGTGAAAGTGGTTAGTACTGGGTCACTGAAGAATGTAGAAAGTAGTGAAGTAAGAGAAAAGGCATATCCCCAATCATGTGGGAACTTATAAGACAGAAGGAGTGACAGAATTTATCTTGAAAATAATGGTAAGCAGCAGCAATAGTGTAAAAACTTATTCTTTAAAAGTTCACTTTTAAGTCAGGTATGGTGGTGTATACCTACAACACCAGTTATTTGGGAGGCTGAGGTATGAGGATCACAATTTTGAGGCTAGTCTGGGTAATTTAGTGTGAGCCTGTCTCAAAATAAAATTTTAGGAAGATTTGGGAATGTAACTCAGTCATAGATTGTTAGCCTAATATCTATAAGAACTTGTCTTCAATCCCAAATACAGGGGGAAAAATCATTTCTACCAATGACTTAGAATAGACTAAGTAAATGTGAGTCTAGGACAACAATTCAAAAAGGAAGGCTACTTAGGTAAGAACTGGTATTAGGGTAGATGCTATTGCAATTTTTTAAATAATGTATCACTGTGAGGGCTAAAATTGTCTGTCAAATAAGATAAAATAAGGATGAGATAAGCAAGTATAAGCTCACAGGCTAGTAAAACATTTCTTGGTGTGTCTGCGATCATTGTGGTTTGGATTCTAATACTCCCTAGAAGTTAATATGTTAAAGACTTGGTTCCCAGCTGTGGTAGTATTGGGAAGTGGTGAAAACTTTAGGAGGTGAGGACTAGTCGGAGAAAGTAGGTTATTGAAGTGCCCCTAGAAGTTATAGTGGGTTTCCAGTTGCTTTCTCTTGATTTTTCCATCTCTGTCTCCACCCGCCTCTCTCTCTTTCCCAGCTTCCATGAGGTAGAAGGTTTGTTCCACTGCAAACCCCTATCCATGATGTTCCACATTGCTCATATCCCAAAATGATGGGGCCAGGTGATGATGAAATGAAACTCTGAGCCAAAGTACTTCTTTTCTCCTTTAAATTGATTATCTCAGGTACTTTGTCACAGTGACAACAAGCTAAATAAGACAGTGATTGAGTTTACAGCAGAGATTAACATTTGAAATAGTAGAATGATTAACTAAGATCTTCCTTCACCAACATAGGCAGCAACATCCAGTACATTGAGGGGCAGCAACAGTACTATGTTCTGTTCTAAGAAAGAATTTGCCCTCTTTTTTAAGGTGGGACATTCATTCTCTCCCACTCTTGGACATTATAGTTCGTAATTCATAGATCTGGAGAATCAGATGTATACAGGTGGGTTCCACACTGGTTCTCTGGTCTTAGATTTAGACTGACTAATACCACAGAATCTCCTTTTTCTCAAACTTGCAGACAGCATATGGTGGGAGATCTCAGTGTCTACAATCTCTTGATCTTTATTGTATGTGTCTGTGCCTCAGATTAGGTATGACTTTCTAGAGAACTTTGGCTAATTCATATTTAGATAAAATAGAATTAAGTGCTAATTGAATGGAGTTGGTAAATTGAGAAAAGGAAGAGCCAAATATTTGCTCCTAGGTTTTAATAAAAGTAGGTGACCTTGCCGTTGACAGAGATAACCATTTGTGGAAGTAAGACAAAAAAGAGTTCCATTTGTACCTGATAAGCTTAATTTTATTAATTTAAAAGTGTTTATACCTGCTAAATTTAATTTTATCAATGCATATCCAAATGTAAATATTAATCATATCAATGAAATACAAATCTGAAATCGGTGTTGAGTAGCAATAAATTTTTCTAAGAAAGCAAATACAATTTATTATTTTATAAAATGGGTCTTTACGTCCAATTCATGAAATTATGTTAATAACAAAAAAGGGTTTTTATTTTTTGTTTGTTTTCTGACTCTGACCCCTTCAATTCAATTAAGTAACAGAAAATAGTACTTTATGGGTGTACTCTAATTTTGTATCCTGTTAATTTGCTGAATTCATTTATGAGTTCTAGAGCATTTCTGGTGGAGTTTTTTGGGTCTTCTAAATATAGGATCATGTTATCAACCAACAGTGATATTATAATAACACAGACACGTCAATGTTTACAGCAGTATGATTCACAATAGTTAATCTATAGAACCAACCTAGATGTCCACAAGTAGATGAATGGATAAAGAAAATGTGGTATATATTCCCAATGGAATATTACTCAACCATAAGGAAGAATGACTTTATGACTTTTCCTGGTAAGTGGATGGATTTATAGACTATGTTAAGTGAAATAAGCTAGTCCCAAAAAACCAAAAGTTAAATGTTCTCTCTGTTATGTGGATTTTAGCCTACAACAAGGGGTGGAGAGGGGAAGAATACAAGTTCAGTGGATTTGATAAAAGGGAATGAAGTAAAGAGAAATAGGAAAGACAGTGGAATGAATCTGACATAACTTCCCTATATTCATATATGAATACACCACAGTGAATCTCAACATCAGGTATATGTCCCCAAGTCTAGGATTCTAATTAGAATAAGATACATTACATTCTTTATAAATATATAAAAATATGTTCTGCTGGTATGTATAAATAAAAATACCAAATAAAAAATTTAAAAAATGGTACCTTAGAGCTTATGTCCCTGTCATGGAAGGAAAGATCAAAAGAAGTAGGCTGAGGAGTGCACTGTAATAATGAAATTAAGACATTGTCAACAACCAAAAGAAAACATGGAGTCCTACTTGTCCTTGCTTTTGTTTCTGGCACTATTTACTTTGGGTTTAATTTGTTCTGATATGCAGGAAACCTGTAATTGCTTAAATGGTAAAATGTCAAGAATTCTGAAGTGGGGCTATTCAAAGCATGATTGATATTGAAGAAGTAATAAAATAAAAACAGCACTGGAAGGTACTGAAGACAGTCTGGTTTAGGGGCAGAGGGAAAAATTTTCCTATCAAGTGACTTCCTTTTTTTCTGAGAAGTTGAAAGCAGTTATCTTCTCAGAGTAAGAAGATGCTCAAGAAGGTCTGAGTCAAACGGAATTCTGAAAGGTGGGTGAGAAGGAGTAAAATACTATACTGTAGGGTTCTAGTTAGGGACTATGGGGTCATCAATACTTTTTATTTAGTTTGCTATAAATCTTCCTAGATGTGTGGTTTTCTTAAACTGTGTTTGAAAATAACATGAGCTACCACCTCCCCAGCATAAGCTTGCATAACTGTCCCTTTTCCTGCTCCTTATGTAATGACCAGTTTCTGTAAAACACAGGAATGTCATAGACTTCCATGGCTTCCCACAAGAAGATTGTCTTTATTTGTAAAAAGGAATGAGGAATTCCATGCTTTATATTGTTGTCAAAAAATAATATGTACAGATGCAAAGCAATTAAGTTCATATCTCCCTAATGTTACTAGCAACAAACAAAGTGATGGAAGAATAACAATAATAACTAGAGAAAGAAACAGAGCTCCTTCAATCACAGTTAATCCTAGAGCTCTGGACAGTTTTTCTCAAATACTAGGTAAGATCTACTCAGGAACAAGAATAGCGGAACCCAGGACAGACCCAAGGTCAAAATGCTTACTGGAAAGAAAAGCGTAAGAATAACCTTTGATGAAACATTAGATAAACAAATTGATCAAACACAAGATCAAAGGAGCTACTTTGATGAAATGGTGTCATCCAGGAATCCAGAATTAAAGATTAGATTACATGTATCCTTGGAAGTGTGGAAAACTGTGGTGTACTCAAGTCTGTACCTTATCAGGGGAGATCAAAGAGGAAAAATTCAACATAAAGACGTGAGGCAAAAGCCAAAACTCCTTGAACTATTATAACAGCCTCCAGGAAACAGAAATCAAATTGCAAAGGATTAAAATGCAAATAAGCAGCATTAAGTGTAACTTCCCTATGTTTGTATTCCCTCAGAATTGTAGCCTAATCCTTAAGGTGATGGTACTAGGAAGTGGCACCTTGCAATGGTAATTATGTCCTGAGGGCTTGTTCACCTTCTCCATCATGTAAGGATATATTGAGAAAGTACGGTTTCATCACCTGGAAAGGTGCTTTCAGCTGACACTCAGCCTTCATCGTGGACTTGACAGGCTAAAATGTGAGGAATAACTTCTGTTGCGTATAAGATACCATTTATGATATTTTGTAATAGCACCCTAAGCATACCAAGACAACATTCATACAGTAAACATTTTATGCCAACCTGGTAAGAAATCTAGGTAGCCTGACTAAAAGTTAAAAGCAGGAAAAAAATTAAGTAGGGACATCAAGAGAAAATAAATTTTGCAGGACTAATTCCGACAAGACGCTAAACAAATATAAAAACAGTGAAACAAACAACCATCATTTCTGGTGAAGGTCAGTGGTGGGAGAGTGCATGTATCCAGAGTTGTTACAATACATGATTTTAAATATGTGTTTACTTTTCAAAACTATTATAACCCACACAAGAAATGGGAAAACCCTTGCAAAGGAGGAAAACAAGCAGTCAATAGAATCCATTTTTGAAGGGACCCAGATGTTATTGAAAATCAATAAATTTCTCTCTTTGGAATGGGACGGTCTATTGTATTTTGATGCACCATTCTATTTTGGAAGAATATAACCAGTATAATTTCACATGCTCATAGCTGGTGAGGTGTCTTGCTTCCAAAAGAGGAAAAATATTGCCCATACTTACCTTAGATTGTATTTAGATGAGACTTCAGATTTTAAACTGCAGAGTTGATGTTGGAATTAATTAGGAATTAAGGGTCTGTTGGAAGGATGAGAATTTTTTTAATGTAACAGATACATGAACTTTGAAGGCCAGGAGCAGAATGTTATGGGTTACAATGTATTTCCCAGGATTTATATGTTGTGGTTTAAATTTTAAATGCAGTAGTATTTGGAGATAGGGTTTTTAGAAGGTAGTCAAGACTAAATGAGGGAATAAATCGGGGGCTAATCTGATAGAACTGTTGTTTTCATAAAAAGGGAAGAAATACGTCTCCTCTCTCTTCCCCCTTTTTTTAATATGTGCTCAGAGGTGGCCATATACAGGAACACACTCTGTTGGGACACAAATCTCAAACTCTAGAAGTATAAGAAAATGAATATCTGCTCCTTAAGCCAAACAGTGTTGTCTTTTTTATGCAGACCAAGAAGACTAATGGAGTACTGCAGGCCTAAAGCAAATTGCAAGAGCTCTGGCAAAGGAGACTTTGTAGACAATTATTACAGTATAACTGCATATTCCTTCTTCTCTTAAATATGAATTGCATAAAAAAACACAAATAGAGTTGTGCTCAGGTTTCAAACATAGAAATTCAGTATATTTGATTATATTAGCACAAAGGAGTTAGGTGGGAACAGAATTAAATGAGTGATGAAGTGACATGAGATGGTAAGTCCAATTCACAGGGAAAATGAAGATAACCATAGATAGTGAAGAAGAAGGATAATATACATTTACTTTTCTGGCTTCCTCAGCTTCTTTAAAACACCAGGGATTTGTAAGCATTATAATGAGATATGGTGGGTGTAGAGCACATGCAAATGTAGTGTGTACAATAATGAGAGCACTAAGTGAAAACGAAAACACATAACAAGGGAAAATATTAACATAACAAATATCTGACCAAGGAATTATATCGAAATTATATAACAAACTCTTACAACTCAATAGTGGGATGGCAACCTAATTAAAATATGGGCAAAGAATTTAAATAGTGTTTCTCTAAAGAAGAAATATCAATGACTGAAAGCACAAAGATGCTCAATATCATTAGTAATTAGGGAAGTGCAAATCAAAACCCACAATTATTTACCACTTAACACCCATGACCACCTACTGCTTGTAATGAAAAAGGAAGACAATGGAAAATATTGTCTAGGTTATGGTGGTGGAATTGCTAAAATGGTGTAGTTACTTAGGAAAATAGTTTCTCAAACTGATAAATGCAGAGTTATCATAAGATACTCCCAGCAAGTGCATTCCTGGGTATGTAAACAAGAGAAACGAAAACGTATTTCCACACAAAATTCTGCAGAAACAAGTTGATTCTATCATTATTCCTATTAGCCAAAAATGCAAAAAAGTGCAACACCTGATAAACATGAACCAAAAGTGGTGTATCTATGTAACAAGATACTATTCAGTCATATAAAGAAGACTTGCTACATATTACAACATGTAAAATGTGAAAATGTGCCAAATGAGCCAAACAAAATGTACCATGTGTTGCATGATTTCACTCATGTGTAATGTCCAGAAAAGGGAAATTGTCTTACATTGAAAGTACCATAAGACTATGTGAGGTTACAAAAGGAATAGAGAATGAGAAGTGCCTGCAAGTGAGAATCAGTTGTTTTGACATAAATGAAATTTTCTAAATTTAGGTTGTTGTAATGTCTGCTAAAATATTGAATTCCCCTCTTTGGGTAATTTTATTGTATGGGATGTCTCAGAAATGTGATAAAAGCATTATTTTAATTGAAGTAAGTCAAACTCAGAAAATCAAGGGTTGTGTGTTTTCTTCCATAGGTGGAAGCTAGAAAGAAGGGAGATAAGTAGAAGCTAAGAGTAATAACCTGCCTGTAATTCTTGCAACTTGGGAAGTTGAAGCAAGAAGATAACAAGTTCAAAATCAGCCTCAGAAACTTAGAATGTCTGATATGCAGAAGCTATTCACAATAAGCTGGGAGGGATAAGGAAGAATAGAGTTACTTTATATTAGGCAGAGGAGAATGAAGGGAGAGGAAGGGGTTGAGGGAAGGAATGATAGTAGAGTGAAACAGACATTATTTCCTCATGTATATTTATGACTGCATGACTGATGTGATCCTGTAATATGTATAATCAGAAAAATGAGAGATTATACTCCATTTATATATTATTTATCAAAATGTATAAATGCATTCCACTGTCATGTACAACTAATTAGAACAAGTAAAATAAAAAAAAATTAAATAAATAAAAAATGACTAGGTGTATGGTTCATGGTAAAAGATCCAGGGGTTCAATCCCCAGTATCACAGAAGAAGGAAGAGAAATGTGAGGAGGAGGAGAGATGAGTAGAATAGAGAGTAAGGAGACCAGAACAAGGAAGGGGAGGTAATGGATAATGAAATTGAACAAATTATATTGTTATATTGTGTGCATGTACAAATATGCAACAATGAATTCTATAATATATACTTATAATACACCATTAAAAAAAACAAGGATTGTTTAAATGTGAAAAATATGCAGAAGTTTGGGACAAAAGGGAAGGAAAAGAAGATGAGTCACAAATTTAAGGAATTTCAGTAAAATGGTCTCTGGAATATATTGAGTAAATTCTGCTGATTTCTTTCCCCCCAAATTGGGACAATGTTATATATTTTCAGTTTTTTTTTTTTTTTAAGGATTGAAAGAGACTTTTGTGAAGCACTTTATTCTGTCTTTGATATATGGTTATTGGTAAGTGTTTTTATTGAAATTACAGATTAGCCTATCAGAGAATTGACTCATAGGTAGAAATTCTTCATGTGGGTAATAGGCATAATCATCTACCCAATGGACCTATCATGAGATTAACGATGCAACTAAGTTCAACCACAAATTCAGTTCCAAATAGGCTAACCCAATATAATATCTAGGAATAATAATCATATTTATTGGGAGTTTAATAGACACAGGTATCTGTGCTAAATACATCACAAGAGATTATCACACAGTCTTACAGACCAGCATGATATTGCTACTATAAAAACTGTTTATGGAGAAAAGAAATATTAAACAAGCTTATGTACCAATACACCAGCTTTTGCAATTAACATGAGTAATCACATATAGACTGTTTGAGGGGATAGAAAGACTAGAGAAAAGCATACTCTTTTATGCAGTGTTATGATTTGGATATGAGGGGTCCCCCACAAAGCTCCTCTATTAATGTAGCAATGTTTGGAGGTGAAGTAATTGGATTGTGAGTACTATAACTTGATCAAAATCCGTCGTACTTTGGACTGACTGTTCAGTAACTACGGACAGGCAGGGCATGTCTAGAGGGGATTGGTCACTGGGGATCACCGGAAGGGTTGTTCTTCGTGCACCACCCCCTTCTCTGCTTCCTAACCCTGCCATGAACTGAACAGCTTTCCTCTCTGGGTCTTTTGCTTATGATGTGCTACATTAGTTGTCTAAGAACTGAAACCTCTCTGAAATAATGAGCCCAAATAAGTTTTTCTTCCTCTAAGTTGTTCTTACCAGTTGATTTTGTCACAGAGACACAAAAACTGACTAAAACAGAAATTGGCACTGAAAAATGGGGTGGTTGTTGCAACTACTCTGACAAGGTGGTTCAGAAACTTTTGAAGCTGGTTTGCAGGAGGAATTTTGAAAAGTTTTAAGATGCAGGCTGTAAAGCTTTATAGTGTTGTAACCAGAGCATAATGGGCAATTCAAGCTGGAGCTCAGAAGACCACAATTCCAATAGGAATGTGGACTGTGCTCACGAGGCTTCAGAGGGAAATAAGGACACTATTGGAAATTGGACTAGAGGCCACTCATGTTCTATTTTGGCAAAACAGTACATGGCTACTTTTTACCTGTGTCCTGAGACCTTGCATGAGGCTGAATTTAAAAACAATGTACAAATTAATTTGGTAGAGGAAATTTCAAGGCAGCACAACATCCAGTTAGTGGCACGAATATTGCTGGCAGCTTTTATCTAGGTTTACTGTGAGAATCGGGAACGAAAATCAGAGCTGAAGGATTTTAAAAACTTGCAGCTTGACCAGAAACGTGCTTATAAAACTGGAGCCAAGAAAGCTGTGCTTGTGAAGGAGATTAAAGATCCTAAAGGGATGATAAATTCTATGCATAGAAACAAGTGAAAAAATGACTTGAGGGCATCTCAGGAGTTTGAAAGATCATACCCACTACAAGCTTCAGGGTACAGAAGAGAAAATCCCTTTGAGAAGAGATCATGGGGATGCCCTGCTGGCACAGGGGAATCTAGTAAGTTGTTTCACCATGCTGAACTGTGCAGGTCCTTGGAAGACCCTGCAGTCATCATTCCAGGGGTCCCAGGGACTGCATGAACTGGTGGCAGACCTTGGCATCATGCACATGGTGCACATTCTACAGAAATGCAAGATGCTGTAACAAGGGGGTCAAGGACCACCAAGATTTTAACAAAAACCTGAGAGGTCAGAAAAAAGGTAGCGGAATCATAGTCCCTGAAGTCTTCCCCTGAGATGGTGATCTATGAAGCTATGAAGGTGAAACCTAAGCTGGAATGAAAACCCCAGGAATTAAGAGATGCCAGTTACACAGATGGTCTGCCAAGAAAAGCTGCCAGCTATAGAAAATGCCAGACTAAGATAGAGCCCATGTGCACTGCAAGCAAGGGCAAAGGGGCAGTGCTGCCAAGCCCTTTGGAGAGTACGTATAAGAAAGAGGCAGGTGTCTCATATGCCCTAGGAGGATTTAGGGGACCTGTTTTCCCATTGGGGTTCAGTCTTGCTTTGTCCCCATTCATTTTCCTCCCTTTTGGAATAGGAATGTTTATTCTGGACCACTTTATATTGGATATATGTAACTTGTTTTTCTTTTTCCAGGTGTTCACAACCAAGATCTTGCCTTAAGTCTCAGAAGAGACTTTTGACTTGAACTAGATTTTGGGGCAATGATAGGACTGTTAATATTGTGAGACTCTTGAAGAAAACTAAATGCATTTTTCATTTTGAGATGGAAATGAACTTTTGGGGGTTGGAGGTGAAGTGTTATAGTTTGGATATGATGTACCTTCCCAAATCTCCTGTACTAATGCAGGAGGATCACGAGTTCAAAGCCAGCCTCAGCAAAGTGAGGCACTAAGAAACTGAGACCCCTTGTCTCCAAATAAAATACAAAATAGGGCTGGGGATGTGGCTCAGTAGTCAAGTGCCCCTCTATACTCTCCCCAGTAACCACCCCCAAAAATTACTGTCCTATGCTGGTGAAGTAAGTTTCAGTCATCTTAATATCATGGATATTTAAATAGGTAAATCAATTTGTAGCATAACGGACAATAATTTCAGCTACCATTTTCAAAAGGTTAAAAATTCTTAGGAAAACTTTTCACAATATTCTTCATAAAACGTGACTTCAAAAACATTTAAAAATGGCTTAATGAAAATATAGCTGTGATGACTAACTGCTGAATTTGAGGAATATAATTATCTGGTGATGAAGGTCAGAGTTGCTTTATTGAATTATTCTTGTTTATCAGAAATGGGGCCAACATATCACATAAATTATTTCTAATCTTCACTAAAACCTACAATGAAGCTTATTATTCTTATTTACTATAGTAAGTAGGTGGTAAAAAAAAAAAATCACATTTTTTTTACATTAAACACAGCAATCTTATATTTGACTCATGGATTAACTTTATTTGAGTGATCAGCATGTTCCTTCAACTGTTTTCTTCAAATAATTTTGGTCAGTCTTTGAAAAGAACTGGACAAAAGGAAGTTCAAGGTTCAGGTCTTTGGAGCATGTTCAGAGCTTATGTATTGTCCTTGAACTGAATGTGCACACTGAAGCTTCATTTTTGTTTTCATCTTAGTGAAATTTTACTTATTTTTACCTAAATTTGATGACATGAACTATACTTCCTTTTATACTATTAAACAAGTTGCATTTAATAAAATTATGTACACAGTTTTTCTTCTTTTTAAACAATTTACATCACTGTATCTTCAAATATCTTCCCCCTACACACACACACACACACACACACACACACCTCTAGAAAAATCAAAGTATACTCTAGTTTGCTGGAAAATAGAGAGTTCACAGATACAAATAGTAGCAGTTAAGTAGAAAGTTCACGCATGAAAAATACATCATCTTACTTTCTCTCCCTGCATTCCTAGTAGATATGTGAATCATTCTTTTATTCCCTTAGTAAAAATGCTTTTTCATTGTGTGTCAGAAGACAAAAATTGCATGAAATCACTCAAATGTAGAGTCTGAAAATGTTGATATCATAGAAATATACAATGATGGTTAACAGGAGCTCAGAAGATTGATGTAAATGGAGTTTGGAGTTTGATCAAGGGACAAAAATACAGAAAGGTAAGAGAAATAAATCAAGAGATCCGTTGTATAGCATAATTACTACAACTAATAACAAACATTGTATTCCTCAAGAGTTAAAAGAGTGGGTGCTAAGTGTTCTGTCCACAAAATTAACTATGTAAGGTAATGTATATAGCAATCAACTAGATTGACCATTTCAAAATATACAGGTATATATTAAAACATTGTGTTGCAATAATAATTCCAATTTTATCTGTCAATTTGAAAAGAAAGAAAAATATATAAACAAAAGAAAACAAAGACATAGAAATACAAATGATTTCATCTGAGTCCTCTGAGATGTTTACTCTCAAATACCATGCTATGCAGTCATGGTGAGAGACTCCTTTCTCCAAAACTCTCTGAGGTTATATTTGCTAATTCTTATTTATGGTTAAAGTTCTTGCCTCTAACAAAGGGTGATTTTTTTTTTTTCTTCCAGGGAGACCTATTAACCTAATTCTGCATATGTCTTCACCTTGACTTGACACCCTGGAGCAGAACTATGATAGCAGTCTTGGAGATCAGGATTGGGTCCTTGTTTCCCTGGTGTTGAAGATTAAACACTCAAGAAATGCTAAAGCAAGCATAGAGAACGAGTTTTATTTAAGAAAGAGGTAATGACAGACTACTCTGAAGAGAAGGGTCCCCAGAGCTGGGTGTCCATGAGAGGAGGTGTGTCTTGCTCTCTCTAGACCCCAGAACCCCTCTTTTAATCATTACCTTCTTTTTTTCTCTGTAAATGTGCTTAAACCAGTGACCTAGAGGTTAACTGTTCAAAACCTAGAGTTCCCAGGAGCATGAGAGCAGAGGTTAAAAACCCATTATCCTCTCTCTTTGATAACCTGTGGTAACAAGTCATCATCCTCTCTCTCTCTCTCTCTCTCTCTCTCTGGACCCCCATCATTCATTGCCTACACTGACTGCCTCACCTTAACCCCACTACCACAGTTTGCTGAGGAATGTGACATATCCTGTCTATTCAGGCCAGATGGAGCTGCAGGCAGATTGCTTTCTGGCAAAGAAAACATGTGGGGTTTCAGCACAGTGTGCTCATTTTATAGAATTATTCTCTTAACCTCATGTTCCCACCATTCTTATCTATCTGTCCCCTTATACCTAGAACTGGATAAGGCTCCATTCAACAACTAGGCACACAGCTATCTCTGCGTTCATGGTGGGAGGCAGTGTAGACTGTATCCTCAACCAAACTTTCCTGTCATGTCCTATTTCTCATCCATGTCTATAATGGAAAAACAATTCCAGGTAAGCCTATTGTGGATGTGTGGAAATTCCTGAGATTCTCCAGGCACCCCAATAATTACACGTTTACATTGTGATTTGTCTTTTATCATTATAAGTCTTTATGGGTTTGCTTGTTCCAAACCATTTGTTTTCTCTAATATCAAGCAAGAAAAAAGAAACCTCCAATACTCCCATTTTTCAGCATATATTTATATTTTGTTTCACGAAGAGAATTACATAAATTTTCAGGAACTAAGAGTTTCAAGAACTTAAGATTGATATAATCATGTCCAAAGACCAGTTATGCCAGGGCAGTGGAGTAGGTTGTACACAAGCCAAAGAAAGTGCCCAAAGAAAGAAGCATAGGAGACATACAGGTTATTGGGGAAAGCTTAAAAAAAAAATCAGTGATCGCTGTAAGAAGAATTCAGTGGCCACAGGCTGACTGGTAACACTTCTATACCTCAAGGTATTTCACTAACCACTGTCTCCTCTTCCTCAAAATTTTTTTGTCTGGTGGCAACCAGCTGGATGAATGACACATATTCTCTTATAGTGTCCTCAGTTCCATACCCATCCCCGCTCAGAAAGCAGCTATATATTTTAGTGTTATGATTCAGATTTGTGTCCCCCAAAAGCTCATATGTAAGACAATGCAAGAAGGTTTAGAGATGAAATGATTGGGTTATGAGATCCTTAATCCATTCAGTGAATTAATCTGTTACAGGGATAAACTGAATGGTAACTGAAGGCAGATGGGGTGTGGCTAGACGAGGTGGGTCCCTGAGGGTGTGCCTTTGGGGTATATATTTTCTCTTTGTTGAGCAGAGCTCCCTCTCTGTTCCTAATGATCATGCAAGCTGCTTCCCTCTACCACACTCTTCTGCCTTGATGTTCTGCTTCATCTCCAACCTCCAGGAATAGAGCCGGCTATGGACTGAGATTTCTGAAACAGTGGGCCACCAAATAAACTTTTCTTCCCCAAATTGTTCTTTTCGGGTCTTTTAGTCACATCAATGAAAAAGATTAAAACACTTAAGGTGAAGAAGAAGTGATATCATCACATTAGCTTGCTTAGTTGTTTGTATGACCAGAATCCCAAGGATCAACTGTCCTTGTATACGGGCAAGAAAGTAGTTTTCTACAGATGACAATAACTTACCACAGTTCCCAGTGTGCAAATTCAGAGTCCTCCAGAGATTATATTTATCTGAACATTCCAGTCCAAGCTTGCTCTTGTTATTTTCTTAACTTGACTAGGATTTGGGGAACAGAAGAAGGGAATTGAGGAACATGGCTTTTTGTACTGTCCTTCTTTACTTTAGGGACAATACAAATGGCCTAGTCAAAAATTTAAATGAGGGACTACCTGTTCAAATTTAAAAATTTTGAAACACTGAGAGCAAAACATTAAGTCAAGCATGGGGTCCTATAAGCCTGTGTAGAATGCACATCTGTACTGTAAGTCTGCTATCTCTCTTCATTTGTGTTTTCTAAAAGTAACACTTGAAATTAGGAATCATATTGATGTGGTTTGATGGGGGGTGGGTATTATTCTCAGAAAAGGCAATTAAAAATAATAACAATTTTGGGAAAAGTAGTAAGTATGTACTCTCAGCTGAATACTAAATTCTCTGATTTAAAAGGGAAAGATTTGAAACACAATTATTATTATTATTATTATTTTTTGGAGTTAGTCAAATCTTGGGGAAAAGCAACCAGAAGTTCCTAGTTTCATGTACCTGATTAGAGGCAATTCTCCACTGAAAGGAGTAAAACCTTCCAGCATCTGGACAAGGGTTAAAAAGGCTCTTACAGGAATCTAGTTGGGGCCACAAGATCTTGTACTGCTGTCCCTCTTTAATTCCATGGTACTCACCCATCTCCTAGACCCAGGTGTCTATAGCAGACTAAAGCATGGTACAGCAAGAAACAGAACAGCTCAGCAGTGAATGGGTCATCTTCTTGTAGGTACAGTCTAGGTTCTTACATGATTGTTTCTCATAGAGTCGGTTTTTAGAATTTTACACATCTCACCCCTTTCTGTTCTTTCCTAGAAATTTTGTCTACAATTGTGATGACTGAAACATTCAAGAAATTAACAAGATTACATTTGCTTTATTTCCCCATTAAACCACCCCTGAATGTACAAGATGGTGTAACTATTTTTATGTGACTCTATCAATGAGAGTCTCATCACTGGTACTCCTGAAATTGCAAATGGTTTCTGAGAATGGACCTCTTCTTTGCACTTTGCCTTTCTTACAGGGTTATAGTTCTTGTTTCAAGGTGAATTGTTTCTAATTTAAGTAGTAGGCTTTTAAAAAGTCACTGTTAGAGTTATGTGCTATAAAAGGATTCTTTGATATTTCAGAAGAACCCATCAATAAGAAGTAGAAGAAGCTATCAATCCATTAGAGTGTGAGGAATGCAACACTCCTTACTTTTCAAACATAAAACTTGGTTATTATTTGTAATTTCTGCTCCACTGAATAACCACAAATTAATTAACTTCCTTCCCCTAATAACTTACCCCCAGATAGAGGACAGCAGGAAATTTGGTTATATTTTGTCAAAAGTGTCAACCAATGGGAAATCCTTGTTTTCTACCTGTCTCAGGAGCCAGTTTCAAGTATATTATTGCTCTATCCAGTTCCTCCTGTTGAGAGCAGGGTGGTATCTGTGCTGCTAACTGTCTCAAGGACAAACAGGACTGCTGGGCCCCTGTGCTTACCAAGGTTGTTAAGAGATATTTGTCCGAGGAATGTGCAGTTGCCTGGAGACCTTATCCGTCAAGGACGAGAGCAGGGCCTAGCCCCGACTCAGCTCCTGAATAGTTCACCTGTTCCCTCCCCCCTTCTTCCTCTAGGACCGTCCAGTTCTGGCCGGACCCAATGAAAATCAAATAGATTGACCGGACCCAACCAGGGGAGGTTTAGCTGTTCGAATGTTAGCCAATTAGAAGAACACTGTAAAACTGCTTGCTTTTCCGTATAAAAACCCTGCTGACGAGGGCTCGGGGCCTCTCCTAGCGTCGTTGATTAAGGACGCAGAGGACCGGGTTCGAACTCGCTAATAAATGACTCTTTGCTGCTTGCATTGATCGTGGTCTCTGGTGGTCCTTGTGGGGTCTCAAGCCTTTGGGCACAACACTCCCAAATTCAAAGACTCATTTTAGTAACTTCTACCTATGCTAAACTTTCTCTAAGTCCATATTTTAGCAGATCTGCCCATAGCACATTCCTCTGTTCATTTATTCATTTCAAAGTATAGATGATCACTTTTTCATCTTTCCTTTTAATCTCTGATTCCCAAACTCCTATGCCTTCTTCCTCCTTTCTCTGCTGATCTTGCAAAAACTAAGGAAAAGAAGTCTACAATCAATTAATCTCACCAGAGGTCATAGTCAATTAATGATTATGATTACAGAAATAATATTTATTATTAAAATAAGAGTCATTGTATAAAGGCCACAGCCTCTTCATCCAATACACACACACACACACACACACACACACACACACATTTTCAGTTCTGGAGGTTGAAACCAGAGGTGCTGTACCACTGAGCTACATTCTCCGCCCTTCTTATTTATTTGTTCTTATCATTTTTTTAGTTTTAGAAAGGGTCTCAAAATATAATGGGCCTTGAATTTACAATCTCCCTACCTCAGCCTCTCCAGTTTCTGGAATCACAGATGTGCCTGGCATGCCAGTTTCTTCCTTTTCTTAATGGTCATAGTGAGGTGCATTCTACAAGTTTCCTGGGGTGGCTTTTGGCTCCAGTAGCCAAGATAATTAACCAAATAAGTAATAATAAACTTTATTATTTTTTCTTCTTATGTTCTCTCAATCTTCCCATTTCTTCACTCACACTTTTTGAGATTTTTTTTTTCTTCCCAAAGCATCTGTTTGTACACAAGTCCTTGTCCTTGGCTTTATTTCTAGTGAACTCAAATAGACAGTTTCTACCCTAAGTGGTCAAGAAAATAATTCCTTTAAACAGAATATTGGACTTTGATAACTCATCTGATATGAAAAAAAAAAAAAAACCTGTAGCTGGGGTAAGGCAGGGGAGAGTAATGTTGTAAACTGGAATAGCAATATATGGGTAAACTACCCTAAATCCTACAGACTGGAAAAAGCAGCACTCTCACTTTTCTAAATGTGTCACATGAGATTTTGCTTTTCTGGAGTTCATGCTGAGACTCCAATTGCATCAGAGATATAAATGCTTTGCAAAATGATATCTTCTCAAATTCACTCATGCTTCTTATTATCTCCAAAACCAACTTAAGTCAGCAGTACAGAGCAACCAGGTGATTGTGGTCCTTGATATTGAGGAATAGGGTATTAACTAAAAGGATTACAGAATGGATACCAGAAAAAAATGGGAAAATATATATGGCAATATGTTACACAGAAGTAGGATCATGACGGGAGGAAAATAAAACAGGGTATATAATTGATAAGAAGCATTTTTTTGAACTCAGTATTAAAAATATCCATGCAGTGACACTTAGCAATGAACCCAAGATGATGCTGGTAGGTTGATGGGATCTTGAAAATGACAATGGTGCAGTTAGATGGACAATTTTTGTGCATGCTACTTACTTTTCACTGCAAATAATTCTGTATCTTCTACTTTTACAGACCTGGGGTTTTGACTGAGATGTGAGAATTGACTCAAACTAGGTAAAAGGCAGCCTCAAAACATGAGTGATTTTCTGCCTTTTGGGACAATACTCCACCAATATGGGAATTGTCAGTGAGTAAATGCCCTTGCTTTCTTGCCTTCAAAGAGGTTATAGTGAAGCAAATTGTAATAAACTTCAGTGGCCACCAAAAGACCAATTCAATAATATATACTTTTCTAGCTTTTCTTATTTCCATTTTGATTTCCTTCTTTGGGAGATCATTGTTCCACATATGCATCCAGGTCCTTGAAATAGAAACTGCCTTGGCTAAAGTCAAACAACTCAGAAATAAAATACAGATTTATGTAAGCAATATACACCCATGCATACACTTTGCATACAGCAAAATTTACCATATAAAACTTTTCAGACCTTTTATATGAGTTAGTTTTAGAATCAAAATTATGTTCAAGAAGAGAATGATTTTGAAGGATCAAGAATGTCTGTTAAATGGGGATAGTGATCTGTTTTTTTTTTTAAGTGGGATTATGATGATGCTGACAAAACTTGATAAATTACTAAAAATCATAGAATTAAGCCAGTTGTGGTGGCACAGGTAGGTAATCCCAGTGACTCAGGAGGCTGAGGTAGGAGGAGGGCAAGTTCAAGGCTAAGTTCAGTAATTTAGGGAGGCCCTAAGCAATTTAGCAAGACCCTATCTCCAAATAGAAAGTAAAAATCTTTGGGGATGTGGCTCAGTGGTAAAGTGCCTCTAGGTTAAATACCCAGCATCATAAAAGAATAAAAATCATTGAATTTTACACTAAAAGTGGATTAATCTTACACAATGTAGACAGGGTCTCAATAAAGCAGTTGAAACCAAACAAAAGTCCATCAGAAGAAAAAAATAATAGCATCTGAACTGATTTCCCCACCTTGGTCCTTGTTATATTAGAGCAATTTTCCTTAAGCTGAGATTAGAGGATTTCAGTGATCTTCAGACATGTTCTTGTCCCAAGGTCTAATATAATTAAGGTGTGGGAGACTTTCTTCATCATTTCCGTCATTTGGCCTAGGGCAAAAAAAGAAAAAGAAAATTATCTGTATTCTGCTTTAAACAGGAAGGCACAGTATATACAGAAGTTCAACTACAGACAAATAGCAGCACTTGTTCCCTAAGTTATGGGAATGATCCAAATTCCAGCGCAGGAGCAATAAGAATCTGGAAAGATTTGGGAACTAGAAAACACTTTTATAACTATATTAAATTTTATTATTCTGACATTTCTGTCTCAATATTATTAAAAGCATCAGATGAGCGGGGTTGCAGAAAGAGAAGTCATCCCAAATCAGGCAAATAAAACACAGGCATATTAAATTCATGTGCACTAGAATTTTATTATACACAGAATTTAATGCATTTATTTTATAATTGTGTAATATTTAAAAACAATATTAACTGGTTTAATCAAAATAAAATTTTCTCTTTAGGAGAGGTGCTTTCTCTTCCCCAAATGTTATTACCTTACTTAAGTTTGAGAAGCATTATGCTATATATGCAATCATATAAGTGTAAGGATGATTACTATTACTTGCTATAGCAAATTCCAAAACCTCAGTGATTTTGTACAGTAAAAGATTATTTTTCTATCATGCTAAGACAAGGTTGCTGTAATATTGGAGCCCAGTGACTTTAACCCAAGTGATTGCTCAGAAATCTGACACCTTTCATGCCATCTTTGTATGTGGTCTTAAGGTTCCCTTGGCATCACCCTACCAACAGATGGACAGTAGAGAAATTAAGAGGGACAGTAAAGGGTGGTTAGGTCATCAGGACTGGAAATGGTCAACATCTTTACGATGCAAATCCCATTGATCTGAATTTAATCAGAGAGCCCTACAAGCTGCATGAAAGGCAGTAATGTATAGCTAAACTCAGTACCCAGGATGAAAATAAGAAGAGATTTGGTGATGACACAGAATTTTCTCTATACCTCACTAATTCACCCAGCCCATTCTGCATTCCACTATCCTAACTAGAAACTCCACTCCCCAACAAGGGAAAAATCCTGAAAGTCTAGAGAGCACTTGTCTAGAGAGCACAGATGATGTCCCATCTAGGTGCAGCTGATTGGACAAGACTTCACATGGACTTCTGTGGATGAAGTCCCTAGAGCAGCCTTAAATCCACAGTTGTCCTCTGATAGTTGTCCTAAAAGTCTGTGTTTGAGAATTTTCTTAGATATTCATTTGTATGTTTATCTTTATAGTAAAACTAGACAATCTGAATAACACAAATGAGTCACCATTTTTTGTTAACAAAACCCGTCATACAAGTTTCTCTATTTTCTTCATCTCTCTGAATAGTCAATTGTAATTATCATGAGCACTTTAACCTCAATATGTACAACTTAAATTGCCTTTTTTTGCACCTTTATTGACTTCTTTCCTAGCTTTTATATATTTTTCACTATTGATGTTTTAGAAGCTTCTTAGACCAGAGACCAAAATCAACATTTATCTTCTTTTTAATTTCATATTAGGCATATGTTTACCTTTTTTTTCAAACCAACCTCTGATGATTTGCTTCCATTTTCTACATAATTTCCAAATTTCTGGTGCTTATTGTATTTATAAAAATCATTATCTATATCAAACCTTTGCAAATCTATTTTATACACTGCTGATCCAATCTAATCATGTCATCCCAATTGAAAATGTGTAATTTACTCTCCAGGGCCCAAATGAAAATGCACATTGTAATTTGTTTAGAACGACTAATCATTCACACTAAAGCCCCGAATCATCTTTTCTATTTTCTTCTGTTTGCCTAAATTAATTGTTTATACCCATAAATTGACATTGTCTTCTATTATAGTTTTAGATATGAGGTGTCCCCCAAAAGTTCATGCGTGAGACAATGCAAGAAAGTTCAGAGGTGAAATGATTGGAATAGGAGGGCTTTGACCTAATCAGAGCATTTATCTACAAATAGACATTAACTAGGTGGTAAGTGTAGGTAGGTAAGGTGTGACTAGAGGAGGTATCTCCCAGGGAGCATCCCTGTTGGGTGTGTGTGTATATATAAATATATATATTTATATATACACACACATTGTCCCTGGTGAGCAGAGTTATTTTCTCTCTGTTCCTGCTTGTCATGTCCTGAGCTGCTTTCCTCCACTACTTGTTTCTGCCATGATATTCTGCCTCATCTTAGGCCAAGAGCTATGGAATCAGCCGTCTATGGACTGAGACCTCTAAAATCTTGAGACAAATAAACTATTCCTTTTCTAAAACTTTTTGTCAGATCTTTTGATCACAGCAGCTAAAAAGCTGTCTAAATCAGCTTCTGATCATCAATACCCTAAATGCTGTGATTTGAAGGTGTTGCCTCTAAAATTCAGGTTTTTGTCAATGTGATACTATTAAGAGGTAGAGATTTTAAGAAGTGAACAGACAATGAGCAGACAATGAACCCTCCTTCGCTAACCGGGCTAATTCCCCTGTAGAGAAGTTTCAGACAGCATGAATTCCCTGTACACTTCCACTTTCTGATAAGAGAGGAGCACTCGCCAGAAATATGAACTTGTTAGTACATTGATCTAAGACTTCCCAGACTCTGGAGCTGTCAGAAAATAATTTTTTGTTCTTTATGAATTAAAAAGCTTCAGATATTTTGTTACAACATTGCAAATGGATTGACTCCTCCTTTAAGTAGAGGTTGTATTTTACCTTCTTCAAGATGATTTGCTTTTTTCAGTTCCAGTCAAATTTAATATTTTGCTCCTTTGAAATGATTGATTTATTTTTGATCTTCCAAAAACACATGGGTTCTCATTTTGAAAGTATGTCCACACTTAGCTTTCTTCTTGGTTATTACAAATAATCCTTTGAGAGTGCCTGAGAGTCAAAAGAGATGATAAGAGCCAAAAAATAATGTGTGTTAAATGAATGAATGTATTCAATCTACTGAGGAAACTAATTATTTTAGTTAAGAAAAAACACAATTTTCAATCAAGAATTGCTTAAAACAATTGTCTCCAATGTGTACCTTAAATAAGATCACCTAAGGTTGTCATATTTTTCTCTTCTAGAGATATACACCTGTTGAATCTTACCACCTATCATTTATTCCTCTTTCTTCTACATAGAAGAGTGATCATTCCTATTATAACTTTTTATTTAAAACAAATTGAACCAATGATTGTTCACAAATGATATGAATAATATACTGTATCAAACATAAAAATCAAATGAAAAATGAGATGAGGCATAATCAAAATCCAGGGACATCAATATTAGTATCACATAGAAGTGTTTAAGAATTATCTTTATAAATGCCCTGAATGTCACTTTTATTAATTATATTCCCTTTCATGAGAGCATCAGCAATTCACTATTATTATTATATGTTGTCTAGTAACTTGTATTTGTTTAAATACTTGTTTTGCATATTGTTCCAATTATGTTTCATTTCAATTACTTAATTGCTTGCAAGTATTTATACATTAAATACACTTTGACAATTGAAACCAAATCTTTATCATATCTGATTCTTTCCTAAAAGAAAAATGGATTGTAAATTCCAATTATTTTACAAATAAACATTGAAAAAACTAATTTTTGTGTCAGCAGAAATTCCCAATTCTCTGCCTTAATGGAATGATAACTTGATAAATATCTAGATGCATACTGGAAATATTACTGCTTATATAAGCGATTTTTATTTATTCATCAGGAAAAACATGAGTTACTTTATTTCTTTGTAATATTCTTAAGTTGTGTAAGCTTTAGAAAATTATGCCTGAAATAAATGTGAAAAATATTAATAGGAAGTAATATTATTCATCCATATGTATCATATGAAAATTTAAACCATCCTACTTTGAACAAATGCAAAACAAATGATCCACCATAAACAAATAAAGACAAATAGGCCATGTGCTCCTCAAGCCAAAACTACTCTTTAAATAACTTCCTTATTCTTCAAAATGAATAGAAATGTATTTAAGAAAAAAACAAAAACGTTACTTGTGTAACTATTTTACAATAATACTATGTCAAACTTTGAGTTTGAGTTTCACTTCCTCATCAGCTTCATAGTTTTGATAAAGTACCATGGATTTGCTAAATGTTACCACTGGGGAAAGCAGGTGATAGGTACACAGGCCCTCCCTTCATGTGAGTCCAGAGTTATTTCAAAGTAGAAAACTAATTTTTAAAGTAATTCAGAAAACAACCTTGCTTTTCTCTGTAATTTCTGTTATCAGTCAGTTGTAAAGAATGAGTTTCTACGCTGCGCCACCTACCAGAGCTCATGATGGGCAGAGGGTTCAAAGATGATGGGGTACAAATTTTTTAGAACAAAAGAAGGAAATGTCCACTTTACAAGTGCACTTTTCTGTTGATTTATTTCTCTGAACTGTCCCCTCCACTTTTTAAGTTTATATGCAGATGTTTTTTGGCACAGATGTGAGCTGTTGGAGAGTCATGCCAGGTTTAAGGCTAACATGCCATTTTTATTCCTCCTTTCTTTCCTGGACAGGCTGCACATAATTCACTTCTCTCACGTGAAGCAGAGGTTGCATGCTGTGCAAGGGAAAGGGAAAGGCCCCTCAGGGTGAATTACACACACAGGTCCTCAGATTCCTTGCTGCTCAGCTGAGAGAACACTCCTCCTGGTGGGGCATGATACATTTTCTGTTTCATCTCAAATGACTTCAATTTTCACATTTTGGAAAAGACATACTATTGATAGGGATCTAGTAGGTAAATATTAAAATATTCACTTCACTTTGGTGAATATAAGTGAATATACAATTTACTTAGAGAGTGTAAGGAACCCTGTTGATTTTAGCAGTTTTAATCACACATACTTTAGGTTTTCCAGCAATGTACTTAACCTCTTGTCACCATTGCTTTCAAAAAAAGAAAGTCAAATTCTCAAACTGTAAATCATACAATTATATTTTTTAAATATACATTTAAAAATAAAAAAGTAAATTAAAAATAAAAATTAAACATATATTAAAAATAAAAGCACAGTAGAATGGAAAGTCAACTTCAACTATTTTGTTTCTTATATGTGAAACAAAAAGCTTATTGTGTTCTTAATGATTGTTACTAGTCAGTAACTGCCACCAATAATCAGCCATAGTCATAATCAGCCACTGATTGTTTCCACCAAAAGTATCATATGTCAACTATCCTAATAATTTAGCAAATATCTCAATTTTGAAGTAAATGCTATCCTCTAAGTTTATCAGGAAGTCCATTGCAATATTGTATTAATATTGTACCACTGAGGAATTTGAATGAATGATAATTCTTTTGAATTCTCAACAGTCAGCTAGATACAATTGCACAATAATGACACTAATTTGAAACAGGTTTGTCAACATGTTGGTATCTTTATCACTAAACTCAAGTGTATAACTGACCTTGGAGAAAACCATGGAGAAATACCTGTGGTATTGAATTCTTCATATCTAAAATGATATCTCAGTCTCTTTTTTGTTTCTTTAGTTTTTGTTTCCCTTTGATTTTTAGCCAACAAGAATAACTAGGTTTTATGCTTTAGCTATAAAGATTTAGAACATTCATTTATTTATTTTTGTAATGTAGAAAATTCACCTACCTTAGGAGGCATGTCTTCAAAAGATTTCATGCAAATCTTTTAGGAAGAGAGAGATCAAATAATGGAATTGATACTTAATGAAGACTCTTTAGATTGATTGCATTTGTCCTGATTGATGTCAACTGATTTTCTTGCTTGAGATGTTGAGCAAATGTAAACCTGCCTGCCATCATAATGAGTATATCTAACTCACTACCTGCACAAAATCCTATATAAGAACAGTATTGTTGTCCCACAATTTTGTGTGTGTGTGTTTGTGTATGTGTGTGTGTGTGTGTGTGTACATGAGCATGTGTGAATTTCCACTCTGCAGGCAGCACTTGGAGAACCACATTTCTGGTTGTTTGTTGTGAACATTGACTCAATATTCATTTGTTAATCTAGGTTCTAGCAAAATATCACTATAGAATGTCTGCACTGTAATTAGGTTTCAAAAGTTTAAAGCCCACTTAGCATAATGGAGTTTTCCATGAAATAAATTTTTCCTTTAAATTGCTCATGTTTAGTTGAAGTTAGTAATAGGCATAACCATGTAATTATAAAAATCATGTACACAGAATGATAGTGGATTATATTATACTCATTTTTAATTTGCTTAATTTTAATTATAAGAGCTAATGATGAAGTATATATTGCTTGTAGTTAGTAAGCATCATGTGTACATAAAGTGTCTCAAAAATTCAATGAAATTGGCACTTTTATGCCTTTCTAGAGATGAAGATCTGAAACACAACAATTTTCCCAAGGTGTTTCAGTTAGTAAACCACAGAGTGGATTTTCATCTAGACTAGTGGATCCAAGGACCCACAATGTTCCACACATATGCAACTATGTATTCAACCACCATAACAGGTAAACCTAGTTGTCATTGCCTTTAGAGCCAATGTTTACAGATAAATTACTGCATGGAAGAACAAAAGTATTGCTCAGAATGGTGTCTAGATTTTCTTACTTCATCTTCACTGTAAATTGATGAGCAAGTTCCATTACTTTAGGTATTTTACAATTTTAAAAATTGGGGATGATGGAGATTGTGTAATTTGACAATGTCTCATTGCTTTTAATGCCTCTTTGCTCTACTACTGTATTCATTCACACTCAGAACACTGTTAATAATAATTCCACACAACCATATATCACTTCATTAATTCAGTCAACCCACATACTGTATAATTGATAAATACTGAGAACAAAGGAATTAATAAAGAATGATACTTGACTCTGATGCATATTCATCTCTCAGTCAAGAATTTGTTCTCATTAGCACTATATGGAAATAAAGTTCTATGAACTGACAAAAATAAAACTAATAGGTTCTCTGAAGGGATCAGGAATATTTTCCGTGAAAAATAATAGTAGCTGGACTTCAAGATTCAAACATGAGTGAGAGAACAAAGTTCATGATAATTGGCAGTCTGGGCAGTGACAGGGTGGAAGTGCAACCAGAGCTGACAGTACCTGGTGTATTTGATAATGAATGTGAGGTTTCATGAAGTTAGAGTACACAATGAGAGATGCATCACGGGAAAAAGGAGAGAAAGTCAGACTGGGGCCAACTGGGTGTGACCTTTCTAACAAAATATCCCATAATTCCAGTGGAAGGAAAACAAACTCAAAGTTAGGACATTCCACAAATATTTGTCATTATTCCTCATGAGTGTCAAGGCTGTGAGACACAAGGAAAGAGAAAATTTCACAGACTGGAAGAAACTAACACATGTGATACTAAAAGCAATGTGATATCCAAGATTGGGTCCAGAAAATTAGAAGGGTCGTACTGGAAAAAATGGTGATATGTGAAGGAAGAAGGCAGGTTAGTTAATAGTAATATACAAATGTTAGGTTCTTAATTTGACAAAGATATCTAGGTAATATCTCACCATCAGAGAATTATGGGTGGAGGGCATGTGAGAATCCCTCTTTTCTGTCTATAACTTGTATAAATCCAAAATTATTCACAAATCAAAATTTTATTTTAAAAATATTGAAAATATAATTTCTGTCCTTTATCTGAAATACTTTTTCAGAATCATTAAAAAATGTTTCATTATTTTAAACTGTTTTCGAAGCTGTGATTACAGAGTCATAGTTGCCTATATCTCTCCTAAAAATGTCTTTTTAAAGAAGTGAATGCCTTCCAGTACTTACTTGAATTAACAGAAAATGTTTTTATTAGTTCATAGCTCCAGAGATAGTATATTTCCTTCAAAATCAAGCAAAAAAATGGCATAGATATTATAAAATAGACTGGAGGAAAACATCTGCAGTGTACTGGGGAACAATCTCACTATATAGAAATAGTCACATTGAATTATGGATTTTTGTAGGCAAGTGAGAAAACCTTGATTGTGATTCTAGATATAAATATTACTAGAAATTTAATGGTACAATATTTTTATTATTATTCTTTTTGTTTTATAGTATAGTTTTAAAGTCATATAACTTTTGAATGGTAAAAGCATGTCATTTTTGTTTAGAAGTAATACTACTCAATCTTTAATGTTCAAAATGTACAGAATTGCAGAACTTAAAGTTTATCCTACATATGAAAGTTCACATATATATATATATATAAAGTATTTTAAAAGACTTGTATATAATTTTAGAATATGTGGTTGTGTTTATATACATACAGGTACATATAATTATATATGTATGTATATATTTGTGTATGTGTGTGTGTGTGTATATATATATATATATATATATATATAGAGAGAGAGAGAGAGAGAGAGAGAGAGAGAGGAAATTCTAAATATTTTCAGAGTGGTGTCCAAACAATCCATCCCTATGTTTCACTATAGTATGCATTACCTTTACACCAAAATAGAGTGGGAGGCTATGAATTGGTCTCCACTGTTTGTTATTAATAAATTATTTCCCATAAAGTGTTGACCTTATTACCAAAAATTAATTGAATATTAAGGAGAATATTCTAACTTTCCCAGTAACTTATGGGTCAATAAGAAATCTTTGGCAATGTATTGAAAAGAAAGTGACAAAAGAGGCTTGATGAAAATCTGAAATAGAGTGTTATTATTTCTATACAGAGAGGTTTTTCCCCAGAACAATTAAGATTTGCCTCTTCAAACAATATCCATTTTGTAATATCTATGCCAGTTTATCAAGTTTGAGTTTCAAGGAAGACTACTATCTCTGGAACGATAACGATATATATGACATTTTAAATAAATACATTTATTCTTAATCAAAATGAAGATTTAAAAAATGAAGCCACTGCAAAATGTTAAAATAATAAATAGCTATGTCCTCATTTCAATTTTTATCTTCACAATATATTTTAGACTTACAATAAATGATCAAGTAAAAGTAAGCTAAAGTTTTACTTTAAAATTATATTTCAGGAAAAATATACAGTGTATTGAAATCAGTGAACTGACCATCTGTATTCAATGGAGCAAGCTTTTCTTTTCAAAGTTAACTGCTCTTAGATCAGAACACTCAAAATGAAAAGCAGATTGCCAAATTGACACTTAGGACCCAGCTCAGCAACAACCAAGAGGTACAAAGTGAAATAGAAGATGGGAATGATGAAGGAGCATTTCTATTGATCTCAGAGAGCATATTATATTGGCTGCTTTAGCTTTGAAATTCCACTCAGAATTGATTGCATTACTCTTGTTGTGGTCAAATAGACAGGATTTCTAGAGACTAAAAAATCTCAACTGAAGATTTATTTTCTCTTTTGTGTACAAGATTCTATCCAAGTAAAAGGAAAACCACAGAGGAGAACTTTAAATATTATAAAAAGAGAGAAAGAAAACAACTGCATAAGTTCTTTTTCTGAAAATTCTAAAAACAACATAAAACACATTTCCTGTTATGATGAAGACATTGTTGTCATTAGTAAGGAAACAAGGCTGCTCTGTATTTTCGATGTTATTCTCAAAAACCGTATACATACACACACACAAAAAAATTCTTATATCACTTTGTTATTATGAGGGAAAAGGTAGAATTTTGAAAAATACTATGTACATTTTGCCAAACTTATCAGACCCAACTTCAAAAGTCACTCTGTTCATTAATCTTCATTACCCACCATGCTGTTCTATAACTTTCTAATTATATTTGCCAAGTTTTGTGACTCTTTTTCTTCAAATATAAGTTTACATGGAAACTCAATATGTAAAACAGGTATAAATGACACTTTTTTGTTGAAACATTGATGTTTAAATGTGAATGGCATTTGTCTGTCTCCAAAGTGATCTCTGAAATCTTAAAGCTCTGTAAAGCACATTTTGTATACAATAATTCTACAATACTTTAACCACTTTTAGCATCTAAAAATAAATTGTCTTCTCTTTGCATTAAATCTATCTCCCCAACTTGGGTATACATTTCCTACAAACAGAAAAAGTGCTTCATGTACAGTCCCCCATAGAATCTAAAAGGTGAATGAAACATTGGCCAGAAATCAGAATTATTTCATAGTAATTTGACATTGAATGCCTAGAGATGAGCATATATGGAAGATAACACAACATTGTACTAAGTGGAAACTGCACCCATCAAGCTAATTAAACACAGTCTTCAACTATCTTCCTGCTAATCATCATCCACAATCACCATCCATGTGCTCTACCTGTGTAGCAAATCTTTCAAATCACAGTTGGCCTTTCCCTGGAGCTATGGTAGGTAATTTTATGTGTCAACTTGAGTGGTGCTCAAGTTTCCCAGTGTAAACTTTGGTTATTATTATGTCCATATGAATGTTCCCAGATATGATTACTATGTATTTGAATCAGTGGACTTAATAGATTATCCTTCCTAATGTGATTGAGCATCATTCAGAACAAATAGAACAAAAGATTGGAGTGTTGAGACCTGCACAGCTGAACCCATGTAGGGAACATTCCTCAAGCTTATCTGACAGTAGTCACTGACACCATGGTCTAAGTAAGCCAAACAGTCTTAACAGAGAAACTGGGGTAATGGTAAGGACTCGCCATGGAATGTAGGTCTTTGCAGTTGCTGCGGCTGAGTTTGAGCTGAGGGGAGGCCTTGTTCTGACATGCATCACAGAAAGGTGTGATGTGAGCTCGCCTGTGCTGCCTTTCCTCATGCTGTGTGCAGGAGCTTGCCATTCCCCCAGTCCTTTGTCTCAGACCTGTTGCTGGGCCGAATTGCTTAGGCATGCTTGGTTTGTTTACACTATCTGGACCCTCGACATGTAGTTCACCTACAGGCTGACTTTGTTATACTTTAACAAGCGTGTTAACCTGATTGGATAATGTGTCTATATATGTCCTGTGCAACCCTAAATAAAATTAGATCCGTGCCTTCAGAGCTCAGTCTCCAATGCACGCTGGGTAAGGCTAGGTAAGGTAGGCATCGTTCATCCTCACCCTCAGCGAACCCCATCTCTGAACATCTATAAACCCGAGGTACTGGTAACGGGCAATGGGGAATTAAGAAAAACATGCACATGGATATAAAAATAAAAGACTGGGATCAGATGGGACACTGCTGCCTTATGGAGAAACTGAGTCTAAAGGGTTGGCCCAGCAAGTTTATTTATATAGTCTCAAAAGCAAGAACTCAAGGACTATGGAGGCACTGTTCTTGTGCATTAGAAAGTTACAGGGCTAGAAACTTTCTTGTAGTTATTTTACTGTTGCAATACTTGGAACTTCCTTACAGCACTCAGGAAGCCTATTGGGTCTAAAGTCACTGTTAACAGGCAGGTTTGGAAGTAGCAGCACTGGTCAAACATTGTAGTTATTTTGCTATGCTCAGAATCATCAACACTGGGAGCTGATGTCTGATATCTAGGTCAAGAACTGAATGGCTCCGTAGCTAACACAGAACCTCCTTTAGAACAGGGCATCCCATGTAACTGGGCCATCTCAATCAGCACCCTTGCACCAAGAAATTCCCAGAGGGGCATAGTCTCTGTCAGAGGACAGTTTCAAAATCCATCATTCAGTCACCACTCCTCAAAATGGAGGAAAAAGGAATTAATCTCTTTAGCACTTTCTCCCTGTCTGTTTGCCCGAACTGGAACATCAATCTTCTGTTACTCTGGGACTGGGGTTCATATTATCCCACCCCCCACCCCCCACCCCGATTCTCAAACTGTCGTATTTGGACGGGAATTATACCACCTTCATTCTTGAGTCTCCAGCTTACAGATGACAGCTCATGGGACTTCTACTCCATAATCAAGTTAGCCAATTTCCTCTTCTAAGTCTTTCAAGATCATTTCATAGATAAATCTTCCTATGAAATCTTTTCATCTCTTCTTATATACATATTTATATGCATATTTCATACTGGTTCTGTTTCTCTAGACTAACAGTTTTTCTTGAATTATTAGCTAACTAATCCTCTTTTATATTTTTTGTCTATATTGTAGTTGCCCATTTCCTCTGAGAGACATAATCTAACACTTTCAGTGGATGCCTGACACCACAGATAATATCAAATCCTATATAAAATGTTCTTTCCCATATATATATATACATACCTATAATAAATTGGGCACAGTGAGAGATTTATACCAATAATAATAATAAAACAGAATACTTATTACCACATAAGTTGTTTTAAATTTATGTTTTTTTTTAAATTTCTGGAAGTATTTAATTTTTTATTCTTTTATATATTTATTTTTATTTCCTCATGGGTGCTAGGCAAGGACTTTTACCACTAAGTTATGTTCCCAACCCTTTTATTTTGTTTTGATACAGAGTCTCCATAAGTTGCCTAAACTAATCTTGAACTTTCAATCTTCTTGTCTTAGCCTCTGTGATATAAAAATATGAAATGACTATAATCCCAGCTGACCAGAGGTGTTAAAACCACAGAATGGAAACTATGGAGCAGGATCAACTGTATACAGTTGCATAGTCATTAGCTGGGTAGCCACTAGTTTAAAAAAGTAAAAATTCTGGAACAGTTTCAAATCTTCAAAGATACAGTGACACTTGATCGTTTCAAAGATGCATTTATGTCCAAGATCCTAATTTTGTCTTATGTATAAGTAATTGCTTTAAATACAACTTTTTCTAGGTGGTATAATGTATTCCAGAAAATATGACATTACTGTGGAAGAACAAAATGACTAGATATTGCAACAATGTCCTATTGTATAGAAAGTCAAAGCACCCCACCAAAGCAGTTTTCCTTCCCTGTTTCAAATATTGTGACTAAGAATTCATGGTCAGTCAGCCTCACTTGAATTTCACAGTGTTCTAACCATATAAAAAAAAGTAAGTCATGCAAGGTTAAATGATTGAGGTTTTCCATGTGGAATTTATTTGTTAGCCCACAAACATACTGTAAAATACGTTGAAGGCAAATGATTTTATGGAAGAAAAGGGAAAAATAGAAAAAACTTAGGAACATATAACTTAATATTTAAAATATGCTTGTGTATATTCTTAATAATTTTGGTGCATTATTAGATTAAATAAAATGATGAAGTTGTAATAGCATATTTAATAATCTAATAAATCAAGAACAATTAAATTGATGTTTTTATTCTTAAAATTTTTTCTGTACTAAAACCAGAAAAGTCTTTCTAAAATCTCAGAAAGAAATTCCTTCTCTAATTAAAGTCCTGCAATGGGGCTGTGGTTTAGACTCAAGGGAAGAGTGTTCGCCTAGCACACACTAGCATGGGTTTGATCCTCAGCACCACATGAAAATAAATACATAAATATAATAGCAGGTGGAGGATTCATTAAGGAAGTGGTAATCATAAATATTTATATGATTTATGTGTATATAATGTCTTGCAATTACTCCTTACTCTTCTAAAATGAAAGACAAATTCTTCTCCGGAGGTTGAGGGCTGTAATGGTTTGGAATTTGCTGTCCATGTATTTCTGGCTTTTATTCTGACCTCCCGCTGTATGCTCCCATAGCACCCTGAAAATGGACAGCATAATGATATACATGTTATAACTGTACACATGTTGTCTCTAGCACTTGACTATGTGCTCAGTGAGAGTTAAATCATGCATGTTTGGTTCACAGTGTTCTCTGGAGAGTAATAGAACCCCTGGTATATAATAGATCCTTAATACATATTTGTGGAATTAAAAATAATCATAAAAATTTAATAATGTGCCAATAAAATAATCAAAAAGCTTTTCAATTGAACTACAATATATTATAATATTCATTAAGTGATTGCTTCTGTCCTTTGAACCCAGAAATAGGCTCTAGTAGAAGATGGGCTTCCATTCATAGTATATTCATTGAAAGGCCCCACTATTGCTATAATGAGAATGGTTGGGAAAGATTCTATGTGACTAAACAAGGTCTCAGGAAGTGAAAGATGCTGTATTGGTTATATATGAGTTATGTGTCCCAATAAGAGGAATACATTCAAAGAAGTACATTATTAGTCATTTTTGCCTTTGTGTGAATATCATGTAGTGTAATTATATGAACCGAGACAACTAGGATATCACCAGATGGTACAATCGATGACAACACTATTGTATATGCAATTCATTAGTAATAAAAGTACCATCAGGTTGTATGTGATTGTGTATAGATACATATATACACTTATGTATCACTGTAATGTGAAATTAATTTTAAGAGAAATAACAAAGTTTTTAAAGATTCATGATTAAAGTAAGAAACTCACAACTACAAATCTAATTTGCAGAGTTATTGAATGATTACTAATGGAGATAAGGCAATTATGTCATACTTATTATAATAATATAATTTGTTCTTTGATGGTTTATTAAGTGAAAATTAGCAGAAATTAACCTTGGTAACCTCATTCTTCCCTAGCATTTTGTTTGCAATATCAGTTATCAGTTTCTGAGTTGTAATTTTTCTACCTTCCAAATAGTTTATTATTCAGATAAAATAGGTTCTGACTAGCATAAGTGAGGATATTTTCATAAACATGAAAAACAAGAAAGATAATTGAATGCCATTCTTTCTGATAATTGGAGTGTTAAGCACAAAGTGATGGCTGAGAAATTACAGAGCTTTGATTCTACTTAGGAATGCAAAAATTATTTGGAGAACTATAATTTTTTTCAGTTTACAACTAATTCTACTCACCTACTAGTGATTCTCAATTTAAGGGAAGTTTGTTTCAAAAGAGCATTAGAAAAATAAATGGGGAAAATCTTGGTTGTCACATGACTTAAAGTTCTGATTGGATTTAAGGGTTCAGTTGGCTCTGTTCCCTAAGTGCCTGAAATGTGCAAAATGTACTTCATGGTCAATTATCACACTAATTCGAATGCCAACTGATAAATTTTTTAGGGTTAGAGACCAGAAAATAAATAGTTTAAAGTCTATAATCTAAATATTTGTTATCTCCCCCAAAATTTATGTTAAGACCTAAACACCCATGTAATAGTTTTAGAATGTGGAACCATTGGAAGATAAGTCCATGAGGACAGAGCCCTTGTGTATGGGATCAATGTCCTAATAAAGCGATCTCAGAGAAGGGTTGGGCCTCTCTGACCTCTCCACATGAAGACATAGCAGGTAGGCTCCATCTATGAACTAGAAATCAGGCCCTCACCAAACATTCACTCTGCAGGCACCTTGATCTTAAACTCGGACTCCAGATCTGTGAGAAATAAATTTCTGTTCTTTATAAGTCATCCAGTTTTTGGTATTTTTTTGATAGGAGCATAAATGAGTCAGGATAATAAACAAAATAGTGGAAGAAACATAAATGGAATTGTCTCTTTCGACTATATTCCAGTATTTTTCTCTTAGGAATTCTCTGAATATAATAATAACTACATAAGGATATCATTATCTCCAGGAAAGATTTTATATTTCCATCCGTTCACCTGTCCCTGTGAAAAACCATGGGAGCTACAGTTAGCAGAAATTTCAAATTCCTCTAATGTCTGTGCCTTTGTCCCCTTCGGACTGCCTTCCCTCTCTACTTTTTCTCCAAGAGAGTCTGTCTGCAGCCTGTAACTGTGGTCAGACTCTACAGGTGTATAAGAAGTGTGGGGGCTGCAACAAGGAATCATGATCTTCACAAATGTTTCTCTAGTGCTCTGACATCCTCTCCTTGCCCATTCCTATTCCTTTCCCTGACTGCAGAATTTCAATCTATGTACTTCAAAGCCCTGAAAACTATTGATAGTGTAATTTTCTCCTTTATCTGAGACAGGAAGGGCTAGAAGGAGTTGGAGGCAGAGAAATTCATTTTCTCAGAAGGGATAAACTCTAGCACTGACTCTGGCCCTAGAAAGTAGATTATTTTATAAAGACTCTGAGGATATTTCACAGGATTATTCTTCCTTTCTTTCCTCCCTGAGCCAGGAAGGGGCCTTTCTTAGATTCTTGCTTAGAATCTGGTAGGGCTCTTGGAAGCAAAGTCCAGGAGAGCATGAGGTTACTACAAGACTGCAGCCCCAAGGAAATTTTATTCTTATGCTCACTTACATTCAACATTCCATCAAAATTACATTAATTTGATATGAATATATGTAGCAAACATTACTTCCTAAATCGCTTCCTATTGGACTTCCTAATTGGACAATATTCTTATTTTTTCAAGCAGGCATTACTTCTATAGATATTTTTGAAAATATAACTGCTTTGTTACAAAACATATAAAACTGGAGATTTTGGTATAAAATTCAAGTTGTCCCAAAATATTTCTAATTATATGACAACATAGTCCTTCAGTTGTTTCTATACTTAAATCAAAATACCCTTATTGTTCATTATCTGTCTCCAACCTAACTTTCTGACATCCCATTTCCTATTCCATGAAAATATTCCGTGTTTCTTTTCACAACAAGCACTTTTCAAGCCTGTGCTCTAATATGATTTTAACCCCACAGAGATTTCCTCATAGGAGATTAATTTTGCATTTTTGCTTGCCTTTTTATTGTGGGTAGACAAAAGAACTTCTAGATGAAAAATCAGTCTAATATATTGTGACACTGATATTGAAGGCATGTCCATTAGGTTGTTCACCAAACATTTACATAATGATTTTCTCTTTACATTTAGAGCCAGGAAAATTTTCTTTTCTTTCCCCTTATGATTCATTTAATTCTGTTTACCAGATGATGAGAACATTACAACTGTCTTCCTTTCCACTTACATATTAATTTATAGGAAGTCTTAGTCAAATTGTGTGTTTCAAGTTATAATGGTAGCCTAGATTTTGGTGGTACCTCTTTCTATAAGGCTATTGAACGGTTAAAATATTCAGGGCACTATGCTCTTTTCATAGTTCACTTAAGGAAGTGTATACCAAATCTTTTATTAATGTCGTGTTTACTAATAGAAAGTTTTAGAAAAAATGGCTAAAAATTCCAATCAATAGAATGCAACCCCATGTATAAAAGTTCAAGAAATTAGATTACTATGACATGGAAGATGTTTCAAAAATGTCAGGCATTTCCATGTTTTGTAGCATGTAAATTAAGGATTGGGATCAGGGCTAGGAATAAGCAACATGTGGATGTGAGAACCTGAAAAGTATGTTTGGAAGACATGCTGAGGAGCTTTTCTATGCGTATAAACAGAAACTTTAGGAATAAAATATGATTTGGCTCTAGGTAAAGTCAATGTAAATTACTGCTCATGATGATGAGATCTTGAGAAGCAACATCTTCAATGAGGAAAAGCAAGAGGTTTTCTTCAACCTACAGTCTCTCCTAAATTCTTCAATGCAAATTATTACTTGGATAATGTCAAATTTTAGATAAAATGCTCATGCAAATTCGGAGGAACTGAGGTCCTTCTAAAATCTTATAAAATACATTTTGTCTCTTTTTGTCTACAGAATGTGTCTGATGTGGAAAGGTAATTTGTACTTCAGAATAGTCAGTATATTAAACTAGATGCTCACCTAATCCCTTATATAAAGATGCTTTAAGTCTTCTTGCAGACTGCATTTTAGAAAGTGCTTTACAGATTCAACAACAAAGGCAAACAATGCATAAATTCATTGATGGATGGATATTTTTGATCCAAAATATGAAGTATGAAAAAAGGTATAAATGTGAATTAGGTGACTAGTGGTAGACCTGAGAACTAAAGACTTTGGTTTTCTCCCATGGGCAGTAGAAAGTCAGACTCTATTCAACAAATGTAAGACTTTAAACACTAAGGATATTTATGTCATCTACATCTTAAGCATGAAGAGCTAAGAGGATCATTTCATTTAGATATGTACTAGTAATTGTCTTAATTTAACAAGTGCATAAGAAACTTGAAGGAAAAATTGTTTTAAATATGTGATGAGTGATGTATAGACTCATTAATATGATGTCTAATTTCTCACAAAAAGCAAAAATATGCCAAAGGAATTTTTTTTTTCTGTGCAACAATTTTCTGGAGGTAATACTGTCTCATTTAGAATGACAAAAATAAATGTTTTCCAACTATACCCTCTCTACTATGTATTGCACACCAGATTGTTTCATTTGATTATTCTGTTTTCTTTAAATCATACTGCTTTTAGGGTTCATTTTGGCACATTATTTTGCTATTTCTGGTTTAAAATAATTCTTAAGGATATTTAAATATCATCTTTTTGTAAGTGATAATATTTATACCATATATTCAAAATGTAACTTGTATAATGAAATACTCATACTTGAACTGTCTGAAAACTATTTTAAAAAGAAGAAAGAAGAATGATTTGGGCAGAGAGTACACTAGTGTTCACTTATACTTTTGTGATAATCTCACAATGATATCATAGTTTTGGTGGTATTTGCACCTGACCCAGATTAAGATTGTTAAAATAATTAAATAACCAAATTACCAACTATTCTGTTTACTAAAAGACAATATTCGGTAAACCTGCTTTTTCCTTCTTTCAGTCATGTTAAAATTCACTCAAGTGATTCTAGTAGAGGGTTTGCCAGAGTTAACATCAGGCTTCAATTTGTCAGGGTAAAATTTGTAACAAAAAATTTTCTGTTCTCTGGCAAAGAACTGACATTTTATGTATGATTAAAAGTTAATGTGCTTTAGTTTGGAATAAGAACTACAGAACATATTGTGTAAAAACAAAGTTGTTCCATAAAATGTTTTGAATAAAAGGAAAATGTTGGTGTCATGCTTCTTACTCTTAAAGAAATGTTTTGATTCTTAGTTCTCTCTCTTCTCTTCTTGCTCCTGTTCACGTTCTCACTCTTTCCTTCCCTGCTCCCAGATGTGAATGCTTAAATTGGATTGAATTCAATTACACCTTAATTTCTCTTTGGCCTTTTGGAAAAGCAATTAGAAATTACTGATTAGAGATCTATTAGAGGTTTCAAAATATGTTAGAATTATAGAACTTAAAACATAATTGGACATAGAAACGTCCTGACTTCTAATCTGCACATGTTTACACTATTCATTGAAGCAAACATATTAATTATCATAATAACAATGACATATCTAAATATTTTGTGGATTAACTCAGATGAGTCTAGGGATGAAAATAAGACAAAGGGTTTAGGTGGAAGCAACATTGGAATAACAAACTCTCTTTACTTATCTCTAATGTTTGCTATGTTCTTCCTGTATGTGAGGAAAGGAGAGTAAAGAAATAGAGTGAGAGGTTTGTTGGTTTCTTTGCTTAACCCTCAGAGCATAAAGAGAGACAAAGCCAAAAGGTGGTATTTTAGGCCTGTTTTCATTCACTAGCTTTATAATGGAAGCACAGAAGCCCCATTTCTTTCCCCATTGCGTAGATCCATGGAAATTCCCACCAAAGGCATAGACTTCAAGGGCCTAGAGCAGCATGAGGGTGGTTTAAAGATTAGGCATGCACTGTGACACGTATCAGAAAGTTACTAACTCTCCCCTTGTCCAAGGGAATCCAGATCCCCAAAACGTCAGAATCAAACTCTGATGTTGTGACTATGTTTTTTATTCTTTTTTCATTATCTTCCTACGGAAATAGTGTGCTCATACATTTAATACAATAATTATCAATTTTTGATAAGCTCAATAAGTAAGTGCATAGTGAATAATTGAATGGTGTGAATATGTGTGTGTGTATATATATATTTATGCGTACACACTGAAGGAGAAATCTAAAGGAATTTGAAGAATATACTTCTGGAGGAAGTTATATTTATCCTAAATCTTACAAAACAAGGTGGAATTTGTGAATAAATGGGAAGGAAGACGTGCTGGGAAGTTAGCCTCTGAGGAGATCCTGAGTGCACTGGAGCTCAGCTTTGGAGTAACTGATAGGAGACAGCCCTGCTGGAAATAGAAAGGAGACAGATAATTAGTCTTTTTATTCACACACAAACATGTATGTATATGCAAACATATATGTGTTCATGTGTGTTTAAAAATATTGAGAAGAAGCAGCTGAAAGTTTTAAGCAGAGGCATGATATAATCACACCAGCATTTTGAGATCTGCTTCCTATTGGAGGAAATGTGGGGAAAAGAGAAAAGCAGTCACTGCTGTGGATGCTAATAATTTAGTCCGAAGGGAATTAGAATTGAAACAGATTTAGAAAGTAAAATGATAGATTTTAATGATGGCATGGAAGAGACAGAGGGAAGTCACTGTCAAGGATCTAGTTTATAAATATAATAAAATAGAGAATTTCTATAATGTAATTTAGGACAAAAGGTCAATTTAGATTAACATAAAACAATCTGTTGTTGATAAAAATATTCAATCAACTAATCTCAAAACCAAAATTAAGATACAGTTTTCTGCCCCATATCATGTCATTCCTATTAGTAAATGACCCAGCTGTATTACCTAGTTGTGAAATTGAGTACACTATTTAAAAAATAAGAATTGAAGAAAAATTGAAATGGGGACACATAAACATATACTTTCTTTAGATTAACTGCTAGCAAATAGGAAATTTCCAATTTATTGGGGTAGCATTTCAACTCGAATCAAATAAACCAAAATCATAGAAATCAGTGACAGAGAATGTTTTATTGTATCTCTAACATTATTAGTGTGAAGGAAATTCACAATATCTTCTGGCTCATTCTGCTTCCTTCAGGCGTGTACCATATTATTATGTCTATGCCTTATTCATTTCTGGGTCTCCAGTATTCATCCAACTCCTGGACACATAACTGGAAGGTCCACTGAGTTCCGTGTGAATGTTAAATACTTGCCCAAGGTCAGGATGTTGATTGGAAAGGAAAAAGAAGGAAAAAGAAGTTTTTAGTCTCCTTTCTCCCAGCATACTCTTTATTCTTCGGGCCTGAACATAGTGTCTATACACAAATGGGCTTCCCCACCATACTGCCAACACCTGAGGCTATGGGCAGGGCCCAGGGTACAGCTAAAATTAGCTGAAAGTCCTTGGATGAGAATCTGGTGATGATTTGCTTTTTTCCAAACCTGTTGTTCATTTCCTTGGGTTTTAATTTTGCTTCATCTCAACACTGACTCATTTATACCCCTATGAATCTGAATATCAATCATGTTTTTAGTTATCAGGTCCTGAAATATTAGCATTTATTCATCTATACTCTCTTTCAGTCTGTGTTTGCTTTGTATATCACAGATATCCTCACAGTCTGATTGAATCTAGCTCATGACCACATCTTGGTCGTAGAGAATGGGTTCAGTTGCTATCTTTTACTTCTGCTTCGGATATGAAAAATATATTGCTGTCAAAATATTTTAATCAGAATTTTATAATAGTGACAAATTAAAAATTGCCTGAATAAACGAGTGAAAAAAACAGAGATCTGAGCAACTGACTCCATTTAGAATCTATAGACTACCTCACAAAATTCATGACAGGTAATTTATAAAAATTTTCATTCTCTCAATAAACAACAATTTTCCTTTTTGTAGAACACCCTCAACTTATATAAGAAGCTTCTCATAAGTCCAGCACATATTTTGGGACCTGTTATTGTTTTTTGGTTGCTAATTAACACCTGCTGAGAGCTTAATTTATAATCCAAACAGAAATTTGTGATGTCTGGGATTATGACTCATGCAGGAATATTTGCATTTTAGAAGAAAAAGATAGCATTTTTAAGGAAGGTTTTAATGAACGTGTTTTCTAACCCAATAGGCTATGATCGTTAGCTAGAGAGAAATTCTCTGATTTTTCTTTATTTCCTTTGCACACTTTAAGCATAAACTGGAAGGGTAGATACTGTGGTTATTGGAGATGGGTTAGAGTTTGTCCTTAAGAATATAGTCACTGGTTAAATACGAAACTTTTAGAAAGAGAATGAATTGGGTATCTTGAATTGTACACTTGATGACATACTGTTAATAGTTGTTGTGTGATAATATTTCATTAAAGAATGTTGCCACTGAGGAGTAGAAATAAATCTCTAAAAAAAGAATTTGGAGTACAAAGTGTTTCTGTACTGCTGACAAACAAAAAATTTAATAAACATTGTCAGTTGAAAAAAAAGAAATTAGTGCTCATTTCGGCAGCATATATACTAAAAATTGGAAGGATACAGAGAAGGTTAACATGGCCCCTGGGCAAGGATGACATGCAAATTTGTGAGGCTTTCCATATTTTTAAATGAAAGCAGGAATCAATAAATAAGATAGATTCAAACTAAAGAGTTTTTTTTCTCCTCAAAAGAAATATTCAACAATGTGAAGAGAGCGCCTACAGAGTGGGAGAAAATCTTTGTCACTCATACTTCAGATAGAGCACTAATCTCCAGAATCTATAAAGAACTCAAAAAACTTTACACCAAGAATACAAATAACCCAATAAATAAATGGGCTAAGGAAATGAACAGACACTTCACAAGAGAAGATGTACAAGCAATCAACAGATATATGAAAAAAAGTTCAACATCTCTAGTAATAAGAGAAATGCAAATCAAAACTACCCTAAGATTCCATCTCACCCCAATTAGAATGGAGATTATCAAGAATACTAGCAACAATAGGTGTTGGTGAGGATGTGGGGAAAAAGGTACACTCATACATTGTTGGTGGGGCTGCAAATTAGTGCAGCCACTCTGGAAAGCAGTGTGGAGATTCCTTAGAAAACTTGGAATGGAAACACCATTTGACCCAGCTATCCCACTCTTCGAACCATACCCAAAGGACTTAAAATCAGCATACTACAGAGATACAACCACATTAATGTTTATAGCAGCTCAATTCACAATACCTGGATTGTGGAACCAACCTAGATGCCCTTAAATAGATGAAAAGATAAAGAAACTATGGTACATATGCACAACAGAATGTTATTCAGCCATAAAGAAGAATAAAATTATATTTAGAGGTAAATGGATGGAATTGGAGAATATTGTGTTAAATGAAATAAGCCATTCCCATAAAACCAAAGGCTGAATGATTTGTCTGATAAGTGGTTGATGGTACATTATGGGGGTGGGGGAAGATAAGAGAAAAATTGAAGAAGGATGGATTGTGTGGATGGAAATGAGGGGTGGGGAGGGGTTTGGGGAAGGAAAGATAATAGAATGAGACAGACATCATTACCCTATGTACATGTATGAATATGCAAATGGTATGACTCTACTTCGTATACAATCGGAGAAACAATAGTTGTACTCCATTTGTGTACAATGAATAAAAAAAAGAAATTAATTTAAATCCTTTAGACTTGCTTTGCATATACTCAATCTTTTAGGGAATGTAAAACTTTTACCTCACATATCATGTACCCCAGTAGCCCCCCCAAAAAGTGAAATATTTTAAAACAATGCCTTTAACCTATTACAAATTAAGAGTTCTGATAACTGTGAAGATTTCAAGCATATAAATGTGAGTCATTCAGTCATTCATTACCTCTTATAATGAGAATTGATCTAAAAACGGTTTTTAGTAGAAGATAACATATCTTATTCCATTCCATTCTTTGGCTCTGAACTTTTCCCAAAGTTTGACAGCAGTGTGAGCTGTCGATCATATTTCCTGGTGCCCTCCATCTCTGAGCAGGAGATCCTGGCTTCAAGCTACCCTCTGTGCTCTCTGTACCTGTACCTGTCCTTATTCTTTCTGCAGTGCTACTCCTGTTCCACTTTCACTGTTACACATGCTGACTGGAGTTCTATGTCTGAAACAGAAACAGGTAAAACAAATTATACTTGATGAATCAATAAATCACGACTTCCACAACTGCCCAACTATTGTGGATTTCCCCTTTCTTGAAGATTTTAATACATAATGCTACATGTAGTGACATAAAAGTTTTATAAGCAAGTCTTTCATATTGATAATCATATCCTATAACTTTCCTCTTTTTTTATAGAGGACACTCTTTTATACTTCAAGTGTATATATTGTGTCACATCTCTATGGTTGAAAGTTTTTGATAAATTGTTGATTAACATCTAGAATGTACATATGGCTTGAAGATATACAATCCAGTACAATTATCTCCTTTGTGCCTAATTATGTGCTAAAGTCTGAGATGAAATGAGAGGCTTAAAATGTGCCTCCTTTGATTATGGAAACAATGATTAACTTAAAAGATTAAAACTATAGAAGGGAAAGAAATATAGATTAATATAAAGGAAATTATCTCTTTAGTACATTTACTTAGAAAATAATCTGATATAGGATTGCATTTAATTAGTAAAACTCCCAAATATAAATCATTTGCATAATACGTTTTTAAATTGAATACATTATTAATCTCACAACAGTTTTCCAATTTAAAATAGTATCTTTTTGCTTGATAAACAAATTAAAATCCTATGAAGGCTAGTTTGTACTATATTTTTGTTTAAAAATTTAAAAAAATTAATATTATATATAGTTTTTACTTGCCAGGATTTAATTCTGAAACCCCATTATAACTTAACTTGACTAATTATCATGGATAAGCATTTTTTCTTCCTTATGTCTAATTAGCACTATTGAAGCAACTTGTGATGATTTTATCCTTGTTGTGACCTTTATAAATTAAGAAAAACATGGTCAACATAATTCTTTTAATCAAGCTTAGTACACTTGAGAGCAGGTATCAATTATCTCCTTAACCTTCTCTTTCCTAATCTAAATATATTTATGTCTCTTCTACATTTTTCATAGGGCTATTTTATATTTTTAATTATCTTGGTAACTTTTTTATTCATTTTGAAATGGAAAAAAATATTACAGAGCTAAACATAAATACAGTAGAAATAATCTACATTTCCCAATACATTACAAAAAACAAAACTATATGATGGTTCTAGTCTGGATCTGGAGCATCACCCAAATGTTCGTGTGTTGAAGACATTGTCCCCAGTTGTTGGTGCTTTGGGGAGGTGGTGTCAGGTGCAATGAATGAATTACAGGTTTCTTTGAAACATCCCAAGACAAAAGTGATGCCCTCTGAGAACTTTTCTTTTTTTCCCATCACTGTTTTCTTTTTTATTATTGTTATTATTTTTTGATTCATTGTACACAAATGGAATACGACTTTCATTTCTCTAGTTGTACACAAAGTAGAGTCACACCATTTTTGTATCATATGTGTACATAGGGTAATAACATTTGTCTCATTCTATTATCTTTCCTTCCCCCTGCCCCTCCCCACCCCTCATTTTCTTCTACACAATCCTACTTCTTCAATTCTTCCCTAACTCTCTGCCCTCCCCCCACATGCACCATCATCCACTTATCAGAGAAATCATTCAACCTTTGGTTTTGGGGGATTGGCTTATTTCACTTAACATGATATTCTCCAACTCCATCAGTTTTCCTCAAATACCATAATTTTATTCTTCTTTATAACCGAATAATATTCCATTATGTATATATACCACAGTTTCTTTATCCATTCATCTACTGAAGGGCATCTAGGGTGGTTTCACCATCTAGCTACTGTGAATTGAGCTGCTATAAACATTGATGTGATTACATCATTGTAGTATGTTGATTTTAAGTCCTTTAGGTATAAACCAGGGAGTGGGATAACTGGGTCCAATGGTGGATACATTCCAGTTTTTCTGAGGAATTTCCATACTGCTGTCCGGAGTGGCTGAACCAATCTGCAACCCCACCAGCAATGTATGAGTGTACCTTTCTCCCCACATCCTTGCCAACACCTTTGTTGCTTGTATTCTTGATAATAACCATTCTAATTGGGGTGAGATGAAGTATTAGAGAGATTTGCATCTCTCTAATTACTAGAGATTTTGAACATTTTTTTCATATATCTGTTGATTGCTTGTAGATCTTCCTCTGTGAAATGTCTGCTCATTTCCTTAGCCCATTTATTGATTGGGTTATTTGTACTTTTGGTGTAAAGATTTTTAAGTTCTTTATAAATTCTGGAGATTAGTGCTGCTTAAGTGTATGTGGCAAAGATTTTCTCCCACTCTGTAAGCTCTCTCTTCACATTGTTTCCTTTGCTGAGAAGAAACTTTTTAGTTTGAATCTATCCTATTTATTGATTCCTGCTTTTATTTCTTGTACTTTGGTAGTCATGTTAAGGAAGTCTGGTTCTAAAGTGACATGATGATTTGGGCCTACTGTTTCTTGTGTTTGGTGAGGGTCTCTGGTCTACTTCCTAGGTCCTTGATCCATTTTGAGTTGAATTTTGTACATGGTGAGAGATATGAGACCCAGATTAGCCAAAGCAATCATTAGCAGGAAGAGTGAAGCAGGAGGTATCACAATACCATATCTTCATCTATACTACAGAACAATAGTAACAAAAACAGCATGGTATTGGCACCAAAATAGACAGACAAATGGTACAGAATAGAGAACACAGAGATATACCCACATAAATACAGTTTTCTCATATTAGACAAAGGTGCCAAAAACATACAATGTAGAAAAGATAGCCTCTTCAACAAATGGTTAAAACTGGATATTCATGTGCAGTAAAGTGAAATTAAACCCCTATCTCTCATTTTGAGAACTCTTTATGGGAACACACCGATTGAAAGACTGCTCAGTTGCTGGTGACACCCTGTTCGAAGGAGGTTCTGTAACTCACAGAATTTATTGGTTCACTAGCTTTGAGTTCAAACACCAGCTGCCTGGAGGTAGAAGAGATATGGGTGCAAGCTGATAAAACTTTAATTGGGCAGCTTTCCCTTACAAACTCTATTTTTATTTATTTTAGGGGTTTCTGTCAAGTGAATGCGAAAAAGATTAACTGCCAGAGGACAATGTTGGCTATAAATCAATCAATTACCCACAAACTTAACTAATCAATAAGCACACAAAAGCCAACACTCTTTTTAAATGAGAGGAGGCATGATGGGATCAAGCTATACCATCTCTGGCCTCTGACAACATGGAGTAGTTCAACTTTCTTTTATTTATAGTCACACAGATAAAGGGACCCTGAACGGGGTTGGGGGGGCTTCTGTGATGAACAGGATGGGGAGGAGTTAGGGGAGCCAATTTGCTCAGTGAAACTATCACATAACCAGGCGGGGAACCACTCCCACAGTGCCACATATTCCCCAGCAGTCTGGGACAGACCTCCATGTCTGCCAGTTCCTAGGAGTCAGGTCTCTGTCCTGTGGCTCAGCCTCGTCTGATTCTGCTAGATAAGGATGGCTTCCTTATCTATAAGTTCTTTCTACATTCTGGAGATTAGTACTGCTGAAGTGTATGTGGCAAAGATTTTCTTCCACTTATCTTTCTCACAGTAAACTTTCTCACAGTAAATTCTGTTGAAGTTTAAACCCGTATAATAAACATGCGAGCCTGTTTGTGGCCAGTCTCTCCCATTGGAAGTTTGGTTGGTCCACCAAGTCCCACTTTCTCTAGGTTTTGTTTTGTACTGTCTTATTTCCAATCCTCTTGTTGCCCCATTCAGGAAACTGAGGAAATGTGGTGTGGGCATCCACAAGGTGATGTCATTCCCGCCCTTCCATGCGGCCATCCAGTGAGCAGCTTTCCCGCACCAGACTTTCTACCTCCTCAAAGTCCCCCCAAAGCAATAAGGCCAATTGACCATGGACTGAAATCTCTGAAACCGTGAGTCAAAACAAAATATCTCCACTTTATTGTTTTTCCCAAGTATTTTATCATAGTGACAGAAATCTAAGCCTTGTATTTTCTTTTACAGTGTAAACATTGTACGAAAATGTACAGAAGCAAACAAAAGCCAAACCAACACCCATTAGGTGCCTCCTATGCTAAAGACACCATGTAATGTGGCTTAAGACTGTGACTAAATTTTGGGTTCTTTCTGAGTAACTGTCAAGCTAACTTCACCTGGAATCCTCTTCTTTGTGTTATTCATTCTCTCTCTCCTCCCCTCTTCCTCTCCCTCCTTCATGCATACTCTCCTGGCTCCATTCCCTCCCTCTCTCTCATTTTTTTTTTTTTTCACTTCTCTCCAGGACATGAGTTCTATATCAACATATAGAAGAAATAGAGAAATTCTTGCCCCTTTAGTATAGTTTTATTAATTACAATTGATTTATTTCTCTGATAAATAGTTTAAGAAGAATGTATCTCTTTTTTTTCCAAGAAAAAAACTTTATCAAGTATCCTACTATTTCTGTATAATAAAGTGTAATAAAATCAAAAAGATAGGGTTATATCTTTTATCATTAAAACACACATAATATATAACATTATATTTGATATATATTAGTTTTTATAGAAAGGATACATCAAAAATACCAGCTTCCATACATACACAGTGTTCATAATATTGAGCAACCCACTCACAATTCTGGGCCATCTTGGAGAACTGATATTTGTGGTAGAGTTTTCCTTGGAAATTAATATAGGATTCAAATTCACTATACCTTTCACACATCTTCTTTGTAGCCTAAATTCATGTCCCATACTTCAAAAGCATCACTTCCATGACTTATGACATTTTTTCATTTATGTGTCAAAGGGTATGCATCTTTAAAGAACTACAAATAAATTAAATTTTAAGACTTCATATCTTTTAAAACTTATTCACTTCCTTTTAAATTCATTTTTTAATTTTTACCATTGCTGTTGCCCTGTATTATTGCCAGTCTTGGGTGACAGACTATCCTATTTTTATTTTAATCAAAATGAATTTCTTTCTACCTATAGGCCTTTGACTGAACTAAAAGTGTAGAATTTTGAATTTGAAGATGCATTCTTGAATACGTATTTTTGAAATAATATAAATTCCAGAAATGTTGTACTTGATGTTCCATGAAAATAAAAAACACTAAAATACCTTTACAAAAGGAGTAAACAACTAATGAAATAAGAATATACTTGTATTTAATTTCTTTTGTCAGTTAATCTTTCTTCCCAATATTTAATGGATCCACTATCTGGAGTAGTATTTCTTAAACAAATGAACATGCACATTTGTTCTAAATGCCTTGATTATTTTTTGTTGTTGTTCGTAAATGGTGCTTAAAGCTTTTTTTTTTTTTTGACTTTTTTTTATTATTATTGTATACAAATGGGATACATGTTGTTTCTCTATTTGTACATGGAGTCAAGGCATACCATTTGTGTAATCATACGTTTACATAGGGCAATGATGTTTGATTCATTATTTTTTCCCTTCCCCCTCACCCCTCCCACCCCTCTTTTCCCTCTATACAATTCTTCTTTCCTTCATTCTTACCACACTCCTTATCCCTAACCCTAAACCTAACCCTAAACCTAATGCTAACCCCTCCCACTCCCCATTATATGTCCTCATCCGCTTATTAGCGAGATCATTCGTCCTTTAGTTTTTTGAGATTGGCTTATCTCACTTAGCATGATATTCTCCAATTTCATCCATTTGCCTGTAAATGCCATAATTTTATCATTCTTCATTGCGGAGTAATATTCCATTGTATATATATGCCACAGTTTCTTTATCCATTCATCAACTGAAGGGCATCTAGGTTGGTTCCACAATCTGGCTATGGTGAATTGAGCAGCAATGAACATTGATGTGGCTGTATCTCTGTAGTATGCTGATTTTAAGTCCTTTGGGTATAGGCCAAGGAGTGGGATAGCTGGGTCAAATGGTGTCTCCATTCCAAGCTTTCTGAGGAATCTCCACACTGCTTTCCAGAGTGGCTGCACTAATTTGCAACCCCACCAGCAATGTATGAGTGTTCCTTTTTCACCACATCCTCGCCAACACCTATTGTTGCGTGTGTTCTTGATAATCGCCATTCTAATTGGGGTGAGATGAAATCCTAGGGTAGTTTTGATTTGCATTTCCCTTATTACTAGAGATGTTGAACATTTTTTCATATATCTGTTGATTGCTTGTACATCTTATTCTGTGAAGTGTCTGTTCATTTCCATAGCCCATTTATTGATTGGATTATTTGTATTTTTGGTGTAGAGTTTGTTGAGTTCTTTATAGATTCTGGAAATTAGTGCTCTATCTGAAGTATGGTTGGCAAAGATATTTCTCCCACTCTGTAGGCTCTCTCTTCACATTGCTGATAGTTTCCTTTGCTGAGAGAAAGCTTTTTAGTTTGAATTTATCCCAGTTGTTGATTCTTGCTTTTATTTCTTGTGCTATGGGAGTCCTGTTAAGGAAGTCTGATCCTAAGCCAACAAGTTGAAGATTTGGACCTACTTTTTCTTCTATAAGATGCAGGGTCTCTGGTCTGATTCCAAGGTCCTTGATCCATTTTAAGTTGAGTTTTCTGTAGGGTAAGAGATAGGGGTTTAATTTCATTCTGTTGCATATGGTTTTCCAGTTTTCCCAGCACCATTTGTTGAAGAGGCTATCTTTTCTCCATTGCATATTTTTGGCTCCTTTGTCTAGTATGAGAAAATTGTATTTATTTGGGTTTTTGTCCATGTCCTCTATTCTGTACCATTGATCTACCTGTCTATTTTGGTACCAATACCATGCCATTTTTGTTACTATTGCTTTGTAGTAGAGTTGAAGATCTGGTATTGCAATACCCCCTGCTTCACTCTTGCTACTGAGGATTGCTTTAGCTATTCTAGGTTTTTTATTCTTCCAGTTGAATTTCATAATTGCTTGCTCTATTTCTGCAAGGTACATCATTGGGATTTTAATTGGAATTGCATTGAATCTGTATAGCACTTTTGGTAGTATGGCCATTTTGACAATATTAATTCTGCCTACCCAAGAACATGGGAGATCTTTCCATCTTCTAAGGTTTTCTTTAATTTCTTTCTTTAGTGTTCTGTAGTTCTCATTGTAGAGGTCTTTCACCTCTTTTGTGAGATTGATTCCCAAGTATTTTATTTGTTTCGAGGCTATCATGAATGGGGTAGTTTTCCTAATTTCTCTTTCTGAAGATTCATCACTTATGTATAAAAATGCATTGGATTTATGAGCATTGATCTTGTAACCTGCTACTTTACTGAATTCACTTATGAGTTCTAAAAGTTTTCTGGTGGAATTTCCAGGTTCCTCTAAATATATAATCATGTCGTCAGCGAACAGGGATAGTTTGAGTTCTTCTTTTCCAATTCGTATCCCTTTAATTTCTTTGGTTTGTCTAATTGCTCTGGCTAGAGTCTCAAGGACGATGTTGAATAGAAGTGGTAAAAGAGGGCATCCCTGCCTTGTTCCAGTTTTTAGGGGAAACGCTTTCAGTTTTTCACCATTTAGAATGATATTGGCCAGGGACTTAGCGTAGATGGCCTTTATAATGTTAAGGAATGTTCCCACTACCCCAATTTTTTCTAGTGTTTTGAGCATGAAGGAATGCTGTATTTTATCGAATGCTTTTTCTGCATCTATTGAAATAATCATGTGATTCTTAACTTTAAGTCTGTTGATATGGTGAATGACATTTATTGATTTCCTGAGGTTGAACCAACCTTGCATCCCTGGGATAAAACCCACTTGATCGTGGTGCACTATCTTTTTAATGTATTTTTGTATGTGATTTGCTAAAATTTTATTGAGAATTTTTGCATCGATGTTCATTAAGGATATTGGTCTGAAATTTTCTTTCCTCGATGTGTCTCTGTCTGGTTTAGGTATCAGGGTAATATTGGCTTCATAGAACGAGTTTGGGAGGGTTCCCTCCTCTTCTATTTCATGGAATACTTTGAGGAGTATTGGAATGAGCTCTTCTTTAAAGGTTTTGTAGAACTCGGCTGAGAACCCATCTCGTCCCGGACTTTTCTTTGTTGGTAGGCTTTTGATGACCTCTTCTATTTCATTGCTTGAAATTGATTTATTTAAGTTGTGTATGTCCTCCTCGTTCAGTTTAGGTAATTCATATGTCTTTAGAAATTTTTTTGATGTCTTCGAGGTTTTCTGTTTTGTTGGAGTATAGATTTTCAAAATAGCTTCTAATTATGTTTTGTATTTCAGTTGTGTCTGTTGTGATGTTTCCTTGTTCATTCCGAATTTTAGTAATTTGAGTTTTCTCCCTCTTTCTCTTTGTTAGTGTGGCTAAGGTTTTATCAATTTTGTTTATTTTTACAAAGAACCAACTATTTATTTTGTTAATTTTTCCAATTGTTTCTTTTGTTTCAATTTCATTGATTTTGGCTCTGATTGTAACTATTTCCTGTCTTCTACTACTTTTGGTATTGGTCTACTGTTGAGGGCCGTCTTGGACAAGATGGCACCTGGCAATGAGCCAAAGGGCACTGGGTACCAAAATAAGGAAGTACCCATAAAGGTTGCTTGCCTACTAGTTCCTGGAGACTTATGACGTGTTGACACCAGGCTCAAGGATTGGCTATCTAATATCATGCTGCGCATGGACAGCTTGTGATTCATATAGTGCTATGCTGACATTCCTCTGCATGCTCTCCTGTGTGAGAGAAAGCTTTGCTATAATGGGCTGATAAACTAGGAGCCTGGGGGAGGAGAGAGGGAGAGGGAAGAAGAAGGGAGATAGTGGCAGAACAAAGGAGGCAGAAAAACAGGGAGGACGCAATAAATCTGGTCAACTAAAGATTGATGGTGTCTCCTTTCTCCGCGCCAGTTCCGCTGGATGGAACAGTCTGCTCTTCTTTTTCTAGGGCTTTGAACTGTAGTGTTAAGTCGTTTATTTGTTGATTTCTACTTCTTTTGTTGAATGTGCCCCATGAAATAAATCTTCCTCTAAGTACTGCTTTCATAGTGTCCCAGAGATTTTGATATGATGTGTCTTTGTTCTCGATTACTTCTAAGAATTTTTTTATTTCCCTCCTGATGTCTTCTGTTATCCATTCATCATATAATAGTGTATTATTTAATCTCCAGGTATTGGAGAAGTTTCTGTTTTTTATTCTGTCATTTATTTCTAATTTCAATCCATTATGATCTGATAGAGTACAAGGTAGTATCTCTATCTTCTTGTATTTGCTAACAGTAGCTTTGTGGCATAAAATATGGTCTATCTTAGAGAAGGATCCATGTGCTACTGAGAAGAAGGTGTATTCGTTCTTTGTTGGATGGTATATTCTATATATGTCGGTTAAGTCTAAATTGTTGATGTGTTATTGAGATCAGTGGTTTCTTTATTCAATTTTTGTTTGGAAGATCTGTCCAGTGGTGAGAGAGGTGTGTTAAAATCGCCTAGTATTATTGTGTTGTGGTCTATTTGATTTCTGGAATTGAGAAGGATTTTTTTGACGTACGTGGATGAGCCAATGTTCGGGGCATAGATATTTATGATAGTTATGTCTTGCTGATTTATGCTTCCCTTAAGCAGCATGTAATGTCCTTCTTTATCCCTTCTGACTAGTTTTGGTTTGAAGTCCACATTATCTGAAATGAGGATGGATACTCCAGCTTTTTTGCTGTGTCCGTGTGCATGGTATGTTTTTCCCCATCCTTTCACCTTTAGTCTATGGGTATCTCTTTCTATGAGATGAGTCTCTTGAAGGCAGCATATTGTTGGATTTTTCTTTTTAATCCAATCTGCCAGTCTATGTCTTTTGATTGATGAGTTCAGGCCATTAGCAATCAGGGTTATTATTGTGATATGATTTGTATTCCCAGTCATTTGACTCATATTTGTTTTTTGACATGATTTGGTTTCTCCTTTATTTGGCTATTCCTTTAGGCTAGCGCCTCCTGTTGCTGATTTGCATCGTGGTTTTTCATCTCTTCCTCGTGGAATATTTTGCTGAGAATGTTCTGTAATGCTGGCTTTCTTTTTGTAAATTCCTTTAGCTTTTGTTTATCATGGAAGGATCTTATTTCATCATCAAATTTGAAGGTAAGTTTTGCTGTGTATAAAATTCTTGGTTGGCATCCGTTTTCTTTCAGGGCTTGGTAAATGTTGTTCCAGGCCCTTCTAGCTTTTAGGATCTGGATTGAAAAATCTGCTGATATTCTTATTGGTTTCCCTCTGAATGTAATTTGATTCTTTTCTCTCGTGGCCTTTAAAATTCTGTCTTTATTTTGTATGTTAGGTATTTTCATAATAATGTGCCTTGGTGTGGGTCTGTTGTAATTTTGTATGTTTGGAGTTCTATAAGCCTCTTGTACTTGGTTTTCCATTTCATTCTTCAGATTTGTGAAATTTTCTGATATTATTTCATTGAATAGATTGTTCATTCCTTTGGTTTGTTTCTCTAAGCCTTCCTCAATCCCAGTAATTCTTAAATTTGGCCTTTTCATGATATCCCATAATTCTTGTAGATTCTGTTCATGATTTCTTACCATCTTCTCTGTTTGGTCAACTTTGTTTTCAATATTAAATATTTTATCTTCAATATTTTGTCTTCAGGGTCTGAGGTTCTGTCTTCCAGGTGTTCTATCCTATTTGTTATGCTTTCTATGGAGTTTTTAACTTGGTTTATAGTTTCCTTCATTTCAAGGATTTCAGTTTGTTCTTTTTTTCAATATCTCTAACTCTTTATTGAAATGATCTCTTGCTTCCCATATTTGGTCTTTTAACTGTTGATTGGTGCGATCATTTAATGCCTGCATTTGCTCTTTCATCTCCTCCTTCAATGCCTGCATTTGCTCTTTCATCTCCTCATTTGCTTCCCTGATTGTTTTAATTATGTACATTCTGAACTCCCTTTCTGACATTTCTTCTGCTGTGCTGTCATTGGGTTTTATTGATGTAGTATCTAGGTTTGTTTGGGACATTTTCTTCCCTTGTTTTCTCGTATTGGTCAGCTGTCAGTGGGACCCTGAGATATTGCAGATTTCCTCTATTGGCTTATAGTGTCCCGGTAGATTTCCAGTGTATCACCTCCCAGCCTTCAGTAGCCTGAAGTCTTGGAGGAACTTGATAATGCAGTGCTTCCGAAGAAAGCTGCCCCTAGCCCCCTACTGGTTCCAGGGCTTGGAGCTGGCTCTGTGTGGAAAGGCTCTCACTGGGGGCCTGCACCGAACAGCTGGCCGTGTGGGAGAAGCCCACCACCGGAGTGTGTAAGGCTACCTGGGGAAGACTCTAGCTGCCCTGCCCTGCTCCAATAAGCCACCCCAATCTGTACCTGCTGCCCAGGCCAAGTTTCGCCCAGTGGGGGAGACTCACCCCGTGACTCTATTTTTGTCCAAGTATCTCAATGCCTCCCCTTCTTGAATCCTGGGTTCTGGAGCGACTGGAGATGCAGTCACCCTCTAGGCCGCCATCTTGGATCGCCCCGTGAAGAGAGCCTGCAGCCGGAGTGGGCAGAGCCGCCTGGAGAAGTCTCTGGTGCCCTGCCCTGATCCCAGAGGCTACTTGCAGATCGAAGCTCTCCGTTGGCTCGGGGACTTGTGACTGGCTCTATGTAGAAAGGCTCTCACCGGGCGGTCTGCTCTGAGAAGCTAGCCTTGAAAGGCGCCTCCCACTGCATGTGGCCAGGCTGCTTGGGGAAGTCTCTGGCTGCCCTGTCCTGGTCCCTGAAGCCGCTTGTGGGCCAGAGCACGCCGCGCTGGCTCCGGGACTTGGAGCTTGTTCTAATCAGAAAGGCCTAAATGCCTTGTTTATATAATATGGGATATACAAATGTGAAATGTCATGTTCCTTTTTATTCAACAAGCAAGAATCTATTATCAAACTAAAGACACAGTAATAATTCATATGCTTGAAAACATTATTTGAATTTCTTCCCAAATGTTAGACCAATTTGAGAAATTATCCCATTAAAAATTTATAGAACTGACTATTTTGAGTAATGAAGACAATCATCTCTACCAATAGAACAGCAAATAATATTTGACTTTCTCAAAAATCATTTTACACATTATATCAAACAGCTTTTATTGTTTATTTGTTTTTTTTAACATCTGGATTTGGAAAATGACTTTATTCATTCATGCTGTAACCCCACTGTAACTGGTAATTTCTAAAACATCATGGAAAATTTAAAATTTATTAAGAATTTCTTTAAGAAAAAAATAACTATCATAACTAATTTCAGTCAGACATGGTGGCACACACCTGTAATCCTAGTGACTTGGAAAACTGAGACAGGATAATCGCAAGTTCAAGGACAGCCTCAGCAATTTAGCAAGGTCCTTAGCAATTTAGAGAGACTCTGCTTTAAAATGAAAAAATAAAAAGGGCGAGGTATGTAGCTCAGTGGTAAACTGCCCCTGAGTTCAATCTCCAGTATCAAGAAAAAGAAAAACAAAACAACACAAAAAACTTAATTTTAATTAGGGAACCAATGTTTGATTTTTCTTTTTATCAAAGTGCATTTGTAGTATTGAAGTATGAAATCTTGTTTTTTACTAAAATTAGTTATAACATACCTCATACACTTCTTTAAGAAAGATATATGTTCATTTTAAGGAATATTGGTATTCATGCTTATTATAGTTAAATGTATATTGGAAAGAATTAGAGAGAACTCAAGGTTTGGACAGTGCATTGATTTCATTAATGTCAGTATTAAATGGCATAAACAATAATGAATAACAAATGATACTCAACAAAACAAGATGAGGAAGGCAAGATCAGAATAGGAAATAAGGGAAGCTGTCCTCTAAACTAAGAAGAAAGGCCAATGAATTGATTATTCATTGGGTAATTATACAAGAATGTGTATCTTTATTTCCACCACAAATGAAAGAAGGGTTCATCAAATGTGGGATGTGATTCCACATGTTAAGACAATATTGTGGGATACCTTATAAGATCTAAAAGGGACCATGGGTGCTTGAAAGAATGGAGGTGCATCTTTCCAATTTGACATCTCTAGCACTTCTGAGAACCAAGAAACAAGTGCAGGAAGAAAGCCAATCCTATTGGGAGATGGGGTTAGGAATAGGGATCAGTCAGGACAAAGAGATCTGTTAGGTGGATCTGAGATGCAGTGTCAGAAAGGAGCTGGAACCCCAGGATCTGGTATAGTTTTTTTCTAGTAACTAAAAAACTTTGTTACTACAGTCAGGATAAACCTGTACCAATGGCAATTTAATGTTGATTCAGTAAGTTACAGTCCTAGAGGTGATTACAGCGACTCAACACAAACTGATCACTTACATTACGAATGAAACTGAATCTATCACCAGTATTGACTTCACTGACTACATGAACCTTCCAGAAGAAAAATCAAGAAAAAATAAATAATCAGACACAGTGTGGTAGATTAAAAAAATAAAAACAAATAAACAAAAACAAACTTTGGAGTCCAACAGTATATGTGTCAGAGCACACAAAGGAATGGTCACCCTTAAGCAAGTAATTTATATTCTCTTTGAATCTCATATTCCTCATTTATAAAAAATTGAGTAAAGAAATAGATATAGGCCAGAGCTCTTTCAAGATGAAAAAGCTATAGTAATATAGCTTTAAAAATAATGAAATGCTTATGGGGGTGGAAAAGGGTGAAGCAAAATAATTCACTGAGCTGCTTGGATAAGAGAATGATGTACACCTTGAGATGAAACAAATGAAAAATCCTACTCTACCAGTTGAAGTGCTCCTTTTTATTTTCCTGACAATTGATGTTGACATTTTCGTAATATAACTTAAGATTTAGCTATGTCAATACAAAAGCAATATTAAAACACCTACCTAATCGTGCAATTTTTCTTATATTTTTCCCTTTTGCCAAAATTGTGAAAGACTAGCATTATGATGTGACTTTGAATTGAGAATGCTTTCTAAAGATAAACATTTCAGAGTTCAAAGCTTAGCCAAATAATAGAACATATCCAATAGAAGTTAAGGGAATTGGACTTTACTATTGCACAAAATACATCATAAATTCATCTTTCACCACTCAAAGGTACAATCGGTCCAAAAGAAAATTGTTTTCACACATGATAAAATCAGGAAGTGTTTTTAAAATTTATAACTGGAGGGTCTATCTTTTTCTTTCTTTTTTTCTTTTGGCGCCTTTTTGGGTGTATTTCAAAATAATGTAGAAAAAAGAGTGTACTTCATTACTTTTTCAGGAAAAATTTCTCTGGTATATTTTTTTAAAAAGAGCAAAGGTTTCTTATCAGTAATGGAGAGTTTTGTGGCTAACTCTGTATTGTGTTACAAAATATTCTGTGATGCTTCACAAGAATCTATAAATCATCTTTTTATTTTCAGTCTGCTAAAATACATGCATATGAGTATTCCTGACTGTTGAGTGTTTTGAGACATATGTATGTGTATGTGTGTGTTTGTGTGAAAAGAAAGAGGCTGTGAGAGAGACAAGGAAGCAGGAGGAACATGAGAAAAACAGAAAGTAAGCAATCTCAGAGAGAAGGCGCTGAAAAGAAATAATCAACCAGAAGATGAGCAGAAACATGATTGTATATAAAGAAACAAAAACATCACTCAAGACTTAAGAAACTTGACTGTGGAAACATTTGATTTTAATATGATTTGATTGAAATTGTATGACTAAAATTGTGGAAATAAAATAATTTAACATATAAACAATGAAGAGTTTTTTTTAAACTAAAACAACATAATTCAGAGATAGAATGTTTCCTTTTAAATATGATATTTTGAAGTTAGTTTACACTTTGAAATGAGTAATTTGTCTTCTGAGAGGAAAATATACTTGTTAACTAGAAAAAAAAAAAAAAACTAGCATTTGCAAAGTGGGAGAGGCTGGGCTGAAGAACACAAGTTAGGTCAAATGACACCTTTTGCTTCTCAGTAAAATACTCATGAGGATGCAGATGAAAATGTGACTGATAGTATATCTTCACTACTTAAATTTTTCATATATGGAATATTTTTGGACTACCACTGACAAATGTAATATGACAGTATATTGAGAGGGCAGAAAACCCAGATTTCAGTATACCACATACCTGTGTTTCACTTGGTAAAATAATCTTAACTTGAAAAACCACAGGATAATATTTTATTTTTACTTGATCAATTATTTAAAGGCAAATTGTTATATTTTCCAGAATGCTGAGCAACTGCCTCTTTTTGATATTTTGATATTTTGTCTCTTCGGTGCTGTTTTATTGAACTTAAGAAATAATTCTTTAGAAAAAAAATTATTTTACCTTTTAGAAACCTCCACAACATTTAACTCTTCCTTCCTCATATTAGATCTTGAAAGAAACCATGTTTAGTTAACCATTCTCTATCTCTTCTTCTGCTCCTCACTCAATTAGCATGTTGTCAAAATACTTTGATGGACACTTGGATTGGTCCTGCTCTTTCTACTCTGCTGTTTTCTCTTTGCCTAGCTGACCTAATTCCATATTTTGACTCTACCATTTTAAGTCAATTGCTCCTGCATTTGCCTTGGTTCACAGCAATAATCGGAAAAACCAATTCCCAAGTCCACCAGGCATTTATTTCCCTGATGGTACAGTTATTAGCTGTAGTTACACTCAGATCACTTGGATTCCTCTCCAGTCTTTGCACTGTTTTGACTTGTTCCTTGAAATCTCTTCATTCTCCATGAAATATCAGCAACTCAGGGTTGGCAGTAGTGCAAGGTGATGACCTTAACCAGCAAAGTATTTGCTTATATCACCCTTCCTAGTGTCTCATTGCCTGTGGCAGAACACATTAACCCAATCGTTAGCAGCATTTAATTCATATTATTTATTCACATTTAGATCATCTGGCAAGGGAAGAAAGTGAAAACTGAATTGCAGTAATCTTGTGTACCATAACTCTCAAAATGTAACACTACACATTTTGCAGAAATCCGTTCTTGTGAAGTAGCAAGAGGGTGGCTTAGGTGAGTAGAGTCTCAGACAGAAAGTAGAAAATGATACAACCAGAGGAGCATCAGGGGCAGGTCAGTTTGGACTGTGGATTAATGTGCATCCTTTCCATTTTCTCTGTTAAAAAAAGGAGATCATTGAAAGGGCCTGCACAGCTCATGCTATTTATTTTTTTTAAAAAATCACTACGACTAGGTGTGGTGGTGTACACCTATAATCCCAGTGGCTAAGGAGGCCGAGGCAGGAGGATCACAGTTCAAAGCCAGCCTCAGCAAAAGCAAGGCACTAAGCAACTCAGTGAGATCCTGTCTCTAAATAAAATACAAAATAGTTCTGGGGATGTGTCCCAGTAGTCCAGTGTCCCTGAGTTCAATCCCCGGTAACCCCCCTGCCAAAAGAAAAGAATCACTATCAGGAAGGGATGACTGTCAGGAAGGGAAGAGGCAGACTAATTTGAAGTCTTTTGCAATAGTCCTCATTAAATGAATACTGGCTTGTTTAGGTGGGAATGAGAGAAGTGGAAGAAAAAAAGTGATCAATTTATTATTCAGATTTGAAGTGAGGTGGGAAGAATTCAAGAAACAAAACATGTTAAAAGGTATAAGTAATCATGGGGACAATCAACAATTTAAGATATATTTTATTAGGTTTGAAATACTTAATAGACATCTAAATGGATAACTTGATTAAACATTTAGATTTCTGAGTAAAAAATTGAAGAAAGTAGGTGAATCTAGAGATAGACATTGGAGATGGAATAGATAGGTATTTAAATCTACTTCTTTAGTCCATGTCCTTTCCCTGTTAGAATCTTAAAATAGGAGAATCAAATCTGTCATCTTATCGTATCAGACCACATAGTTTTATCTAATCCATTCCCAGGAAATCCATATCAGAATTTTCTTCAGAGCAACTGTCCTTTTATTCTTTGTACCCCAGCTACATGTAGTCTCCTCTCTGTTTTTAAAACAATTTTAAGACATTTTCACTGTGGTTCTCAGCTCATACAACCTCATGACCAATTCTAATGGGTCTAATCTTATATATCCTGACCTATTTTATCAAAGAAATTATCTTTGTCCCTTCACTAAATTTGTTTAATTCTTACTTTATAGCATTTATAACAATTGACTTTAATATATTTATTTATATATTCAGGTTGGCAAGTCTCCCATCAGTACCCTTTCAAGGATATGACCTTGAGAACAGTGATGATCTCAAATCTTGCTCGCTGTGTACAAATTTTTAGAACATTGTACTTACTACACTGGATGGGTAAAATAAATGAAATCAACAAAGTCAATGTCTATTCATTCACTCTGCTGTTTCTGATTTTCATCTTCTATCCGACTGCAAATTCTAGGAGAAAACTGAGTAGACAGTTGGTAAATAGGGAAGTGTTTGCTGGCTTTCCTTAAAGCCTTACAATAGAGATATATTAGAAACAGCTAAATTTTATCTCATAAAAATATATAGCATTAATTTTTGTGTATTATAAACTTCATCAACTTAAAGTATTAAAATACCAGAAGTGTGGATAAAAGAATGTCATCTTTTGAATATGACAAATACTTATGAATATGAGAAATAGTAAAAATAGATAAAATAGAATAAAAAGAACTAAAAAAGAAAGGAGAATATGGGAAAGGAAGAGAAGAAAGGAAAGGAAAATGTAAAACACCTTATAAAACTGTGGATGTGACCAGGAGTTGGACTACTAATTCATAGTACTCGTAAGTCAGCAAACTACAATAAATATGAATTCAATTGTTAGATCCAGAATGACCCATTTATAATTTTGCAAAACAAGCTGGTCATCTATTTATCTCTCATTTTAATAAACAATGAATAGGTGCTAAGGAAAACATATTGTAAAAAGAAATCTGAAATAGGTGGATGAGTCAGAGTGAAAACAAGTATCTGAAAATGACCTCATATAGCAGCCAAACAAACCAGGAAACTCTTCAGTTCTTTTGTTATACTCTTAAGAATATGTGACTTTTATGAAAGATAAGGAGTAAACAGTGAAAGGAGGACAGGATGGAAGTAAAGGATAAGATATAGTGAAATTGATTAGATAAAGGAAGACTCTAGTAATTTAAATATAAGTTAAAATCCAGAGACAAGTGCTGGGATTAATGTTCAGGAAAAGCAGATCAGTACAGAGCAGGAAAAGGGGTCTCCTAAAATGCAGATAAGAAATTGCAGTGATGGATATGATCAGTAATGTGGCAGATCTAGATGGGGAGTAAACACAAAGATCGTAAGTGCACTGAATGAGATTTCAGTTCAAAGGAACAGAGGCAATACCAGATACAGATGAAGAGAGTTGCCCAGTAAATGTCAATTAAACAACTCACAATATGCCAGAAGATGTTCTACAAAGAGAGATTTGTGGCATAATTTTAAAAGTTCTGAGAAGTGCACACAAAGAAATAATAGGCTACACAGGAAAAAAGATTAGATTTTACCCAGACTTCTTTACTTCAATAACAAATTCAAGAAGAAAACGTATAGCAAAATAATCAATTAACTGTGGCCTCTTGAGCCACGTAGTCTAGATTTAAATCCTGTCTGCTCCTTTATAGACAGTGATGTTTAGCAAATGAAATAACTTCTCTTTTCCTCAGTTTCCTCATCTTTAAAAGGAGATTCATGGGTTTCTTGTGATAATTAAATGAGATTATGAACATAAACTGCTTTTAAAATGCCTGGCACATAATTACCTGATATCAATTATGTCAGTTTAGCATAGGTTGCTTTTCACCTGCTAAGGCAATGGAAAAGCATTTTCAGAAAATAAAAGTCTTATAAGACCTTCTACTTGTAATCTTTAGAATAAACTTGTGTTAAGATATTTCAACATACAAATTTAGAGCTCAATTATGTTAACAACTTCAAGGCCAGAAAGACTGATAAATATACATTTTAGGTTCAGTGACTACATCTTCAGGTAAAAATTAGTCTTCAAGTACCCAGGGGAATAGTGAGAATAGGTATCAGGAAATGACTAGCAATTCTGCTTCAATAATATATGTATAAACTTTATTAGGCAGTGCTCAGAAAAGTCCACTCTCCAAGGGACCAACCATATCAAAGAATGTACCCAAATCAAAGGTCCTGGGTATTGGAATTTTTTGAAGTCTTGTAGTAAGGCCTTGTTGTGGTTCTTTGTGCTTTGATGACCAATAAATCATATATGCATTTGCAGGTTGGTTTTCCTTGTGGTCTTGGACTGAAATACTTCTCCACTATTTTTATACTTATAATTTTCAGGCATATACAATATGCTAGAAATGTAACATCTTGGGAAGAGGGTGGTAGCTGGAGGACTCTATGCTTTGATCCAGTTCACCTTGAACCAATGCCCTTAATGCTTTAGCACACGATGCCATGTGCCACCCTTCCCAAGATATAAAACTCAGAACAGGCTGATTTCCAAGGTTTCTTAGTGTGATCCAAGTTGGGCACATACAAGAGAATCCAGCAGTCCAGGTAGAATTCCTGAGTGTTGATTGGCCGGATCACAATGAATCCTAAGATCTGTTCTTCCTTGCTGGCTATATAAATGTAAGAAATAAACCTGCTTAATGTAACTGTGACAGGGATCATGGTTCCGTCTCACTATACTCGGACAAGATGGTAAGCAGTACACAATGAATCTTATCCAGAGTATATATTACTGGAAGCTCTTCTAGCGTAGAGCCTCAAATATTATAGTGAATAAATAAATATTTGTTAAGTGATTTGTTTTAACTGCAGGTATAAATTAGCATATATTTCATGGGCAGATGCAATATGGAAGTAAATATCAAGGCCCAAAGTAAAATTCTTCAATTCAAATATTTTACTTCTGAAACTTATCATAGGAATAAATGTAGGCATATGCATGAGCATGGAGATATAGGTGCAAGGATAGACACTGGAGCAAAATTCATTTTCTGTGATTCAAATTCAAATTCTACTTAGTTCCATTTCAGTGTGTTCTTCATTCAAACAGGTTATTGGGTCTATGTTCATTGACTCGTGGTAAGCCTAGCTGAGGCATTAAATGAAAATAGAGTTGCATGACTCCTGATTAAAGTTCTGCTTCTCAGGAATAGGGAATAGATTCTTGTGAGGTAGGGTTCTTGTTGTTATACCAAGACAAAAGCAGAAAAATCATATTTTAAAGCTTACAGAGAATTGCATAATTAATGAATATTCCAATGACTTAAATTCCAGGTGGGAAGCACAGTTCTTGGTAGGCTGTTCAACTGATCATTTTTTTGCTTAGGGTCATTTGATAATTCTGGACATGAGCTGAAATTTGGATGTTGTTTTCAGAAAAAATCAGAAATCAATGACTTTTATAGTCATGCAATAGGGTAAAAGAATTGAATCTGAGGAAGCACAAAACCTTGTTTTTGATTTTACGAAGTATAAATCTTTGGTTCTGGGGTGATACACAAAACTAGAGATGTGGACTAGAAATTCCTAACATATAAAATGCAAGTTTCCATAGAAGTTCTGCTCTTATGAGGTAAAATTTTACTACCAGTGGGGTACCTATGTCAATCACACATTTTCCTTTGCAAATGCTTGCTGGATCTGAAATTTGAGAAGGAAAGCTAAATGGCTACTATGTTAAAATTCTCCAAAGAACCATGCAGAAGCTTCTTAGCCTTTCAGGACTGGGGAGACTGGGATTTGCATGATTTTAGATTAAAAGGAAAAAAAAGGTCCCAGGGGCTGGAAATATAGCTTGGTAGAGTGCTTGCCTTGTGAGCAGGAGACCCAAGGAATGTGAAAGATCAAAGATTTTACTCTGTTATGACAAAGCACCCTCCTATAGTCATGAATGCTGGCAGAAGACACAATATGCTTGGATTGAAACAAAGAACTTTATTATGCAAAACAATAGCAGAATCAAGAGTATCAACTTTTCCATTTTTGGGGGGGGTACCATTTTCTTGAGTTCCCGTTCCTATAGGACAATGCAAATTGATATGATAGTATGATAGATGTGTTTCTCCTGACAGGAGATGTGCATGAAATGAAGATTTTGGGGAAAAGTTAAAACAATATGAGAAAAGAATTTTTAAAGAATTTCTTTGGAATTTTCTCTAAAATAAACATGAATTGAATGTATGTTATACAAGTTGATATAAGATTTAATAACAAGAGTATGGGGCCCAGACCTACTTCCCTAGTACAAGGAACCAGAATCACCTACAGGGCAATCTTTCCCAGACCATGAAATTTGAATTTGATGAAGACCATATAGATTGAAATGTCAAATCATAGAAATATGAAACACAGAGAAACAGCACATTTTGAGATGCAATCAACAAAATACACATTATGGGCAACATGTCAAAACAGCCCTATTTCTTCAGGCAATATGTACCAAGGGGGAAAAAAGATGAAGGAAAAATCATAAAGTATGTGACTACATTTAAATATTTAAAAAGGAAATAAATGCTCAAAATAAATGTTATTTTGATGAGATAATTAGATATTGGAAGACTAATAGATGATGTTAATGATTTAATAACATGATGTGAAAATTTTATTAAGATTTTCTTTTAAAAATATATTTATTCTCTTTTAGACAGTCACTGCTGGGTGTGTGGAGGCTACTTCCACTGGAGGAGGAGAGACTTCTTCCACTAGCACCAATGAATCATCAGAATTTAGGGCAAAATGTTTGCAGCTTAATCAGGACCAACTCATACATCCAGAATCAAACTTGAAACTTGTGGGAACCTGTTTTCACTCAATCAGTGCTTTCACTTTAATAGCCCATACTCTGATGCTGGGAGTTCAACTTTTCTATAATTCAGTCTGTCACAGGATGAGATTCTACATTTGATTTTCACTCAACCCAGCCTTCCTACTATAGGAGATGCAGAAAGGAGTCTTCAGGTTATTCATGCAGCATTCAAGTTGGGAATTAGAAATCCAGAGTTATTTTTGTCTTTCACCACTTTATTCAGGGATATTAAGAACCACTGGTTACTTCATTGTATTTGTTATTTTTCCAAACATATTCCAAAGGCTCATATACACCAATCCCTTGTTTCTTATTAAAGGTCGATTACGGCAACCAATGCAGATATTTGTATATCTGTATAACCAGGACTATTATACCAAGGACTATTAGTGCTCTCTTTACTACTGGGTAGAGGGTTATTATAGACTTTAAACTGAATCAGAACAGAAAATCAATTCAAGAAACCCCTGAAACAATTTATAAACTCATTCTTAAAATTCTGTTCTCTAGAACCTTTCTCAATATCAACATCAGTATTACTTAGGGTTTTCCATAAACACAGAACCAAAAGTATATACATTAACATAGTAGCAATATTATTTATATAAAAAGAATTCATTCTAAGAATAGACTCACACAATTATGGAGACTGGAAATTCCCTTTTTCTGCCATCTGCAAGATGGCAACCCAGGAAAGTTGGTGGATTATTATTAACATGAGTCTGAAGTTCTGAGAATCAGGAATGCCAATGTTGTAGGTACCAAATACAGGAGAAAGTTGATGTCTCAGCTCAAGCAGAACAGAAAGGATCTGATTTTACCTTCTCCCAACTTTTGTTTTAATGAGACCCTCAGTAGTTGAATGATACCCAAACAAATGAGGAGGAAAATCAGCTTTATTCAGCTTACCAATGCAAGTGCTTATCTCATCAGGAAATAGCCTCATACACAGTAATGTTTAATCAAATATTTGGGTATCCAGTGATTTAGTCTAGTTGATGCATAAAATTAACCATCACAGACATACATGCTGAAATATTTAAAGTGGACTGATTTGTTAAATGAAATTTACTTCAAAATAATATGTGATGAATTATAAGGGAACTTGAGCTGTTGATTATTTGGTATAGATGATGATACAGTTGTAGGGTATTAAAAATAATTTATCAGTAATGGTAACTGTTTTATATTATTGCATAACAAATTTCTGTGCTTTTAGTGTACAATTCAGTAAGTCAGAATCTGAGTGGACTTGGCTGGATTCTCTGCTTATGCTATCACAAGGTTGGAAGATTATGTCAGCTTGTATAGACTTTTATTGTACAGTGGAATAATTATTCTCAACTGCTTGAGGTTGTTCTTATATTCTTTCCATATTCAAAGCTAGAAACTGAATATATCTTTTGCATCAATCTTTCTAACATTCTCTTTTTCATACATAAAAACAACTGCTTATAAAAAGTTCATGCTTAGAATAGACCATCTTAAACCATCTACAATTGTCTTACATAACATAATCACTGGAATATCAATAACAGGCAAAAGACATAGGACGTCTTAAAATTCTGCCTATCATGATAATCTGTAAAATTATGCAAATATGTAAATAGTAAATAACTGCCTTCAAGACTATCCTTAACATAATATTATCCTTACCCATGATCAAAATAAGCATCTTGGACGTATAGTCATGAATGTGAGACAGGTAGAGACTTGATATAGTATAATTTACTAAATGCAGCATAGGAGTAGAGTGTAAACATTATTTAATGAGTTAATTATTTTAACAAAATAAAAATCTTGGCAACCTACTGTATTTCATTTTAACAGCTGAAACCCTTAGTTTAAAAAGTCTCCTTAGACTCATAATGATGAGAGTTGCGTGTGTGAGAGGAGATCCCTGTAAACCAAAGATGGGGAAACTGCTGTCACAAAGTCAAATGAAAAGTGAAATCTGTTTTAACAGTGGTACCAGGTGTATAGTTTGAGAGCTAAGGATGACTTTTTACAGTTTTAAACATTTGTTAGAAACATCCAAAGAAGACCACATTAAAAAGACCATATGCAGACTCAAGGGCTAATATATTTACTGTTTGACCTTTGACAGGGTTTGCTGACTCCTGCTCTGAACAGAAATGTGTATATTTCATTCTTGAATGGCATGTAAATAAATGACAGCTAGGCAGTTTAAGCTAAAGGAATGATGTTTTCTGTGAGAACTGAAAGTAGATATATTATTCAAAATAAACAAGCGATAATAAATTTGATGCAACATTTTGACTTATCTCTTCATAATATATCAAATTCAGTATCTGTGACTTTGGCTTGCTGATCACTTTACTAATGACATTTTATATGCATGGACTAAACTGAGTTAGTGATTTCAGGGAAGGGTATCTGTATGGTGAAATAAACATTGCAAGATTATAAAATATTATGATATAAACAGAAGATTCTTTGTATATTTAAGGTTTATCATGTCCTGATTTCTTAACTACAGTTGACAATAGCAAAGGGAGTTGAGGGTTTTAAAAAAAAAAATGTGAAATACTTCTTTTGTGTCAGATATTTTGTAATTGTATAGAATATGTTTTTTATTTCATGTGCAAAGAGTTGCTTACATCCTGAATTTGAATACAAATATATAGATGTACATATACGTGTATATATACATATATATATGAATGTATGTATAAACTCTGTCTAAAATATAGTGAAAATGGAATTATAAGAATATATTCTGTAACCATTATGTTATGCTTGCTTTTAGGAGGAGGAGAAGAAAGAGAAGGAGGAAAAGAAGAAGAGGAAAAGGAGGAGGAGGAAGAGGAGGAAGGAGGGAGGAGGAGGAAAAAGAAAACAAACCACAAGCAACCTGTTACATTATTTATGGTAGGCAATTTTGAAATGTTCCCTAAGATTCCAGTGCCTCTTCTATGTACCCTTTCCTTGTTGGAAGAGGAAGTTTGAACTTGATAGAATCTTGGCTCCATAACTGTCTCATATAAATAGAAATGATTTTTCAGATACTTTGGGTAAATATAAGGGATTCTCTTTGGTGCAATTGGTCTCCTCAGGTGAGTACTTAAAGTAGCCCAGATCCTCTGCAAAAAAGAGAGGGAGCAATATGGAAAAGAATTTTAGTTGGCTTCTTTGAGCTTAGAAGGTTTGTGGGCAGAATGGGACCCCCATTACAGCTGCAAGGAGCTAAAATAAATATTACCAGGTCATTTTTAAAGTCAACCTTGATTTCCAGAAAAGAATACAGCCCAGCCTGCAATCAAAATGCAAACTTGTAGAACCTTGAAAGACATTGGTTAACCCAGACACTCACCAATTCTGTGGGATAATAGATTTCCATTGTTTAGCCAATAAATTTGCTATGTAACAATTGAAAATTATAAACCTTTGAACCTAGAATATTTTCATGTTCTGAAAATATTATCTTTGATTTTCAGGAATGCTTTCAGGTTTTTTGGTTGGTAAGATATTTTATTAAAAGAATGTTTTAATATACCTGCTTATTGCAATCTTTTAGAATATTTTGCATGAACCCAGTTGGTTTAAGTGTCACATATATGGGGATTTTATCTTTAGCTAAAACAAATATTCATTGGTGGTATTGTGCTCATACTTCTTCTGGAATAATTACTTGGAAATTATCACTCCTCTTCTATATAAGTATTTGCATTTATAAGTTGATTGTACAGAAGTAAGCATAACAACAGCAATTCTGAGTTTCCATATTTCCACAATCAGTCTTTTCAGTGATGATTCTGCGGAATGACGTCTATAGTTGGGGAGAAAACATAATTTCAATAGTGAAAAGTGAAAGAAAAGAATATCTCAGGCGAGGTATATTCCTGTAATACCGCTTAGCAGTACTTTGTTGGGTCTCTTAAATTATCTAATTAAACACCTAATACTTCTGTAAATGTATACTGGAATGAATGGTAGGAGCCAGACGTGTGAGCAAGGAGAACCGCTTAGCAGTACTTTGTTGGGTCTCTTAAATTATCTAATTAAACACCTAATACTTCTGTAAATGTATACTGGAATGAATGGTAGGAGCCAGACGTGTGAGCAAGGAGAATAATTTGTGTAATAGTAGAGTTAAAGATGAATGTATAATTAGGTTAATATATGTATCAATGGTTATGTATAGAAGTATCTAGATAGAGAAATATGTAGATAAATGTACACACAAGTTAGTATATGTGCACATATGTGAGAGATTTTGACTGTAGTCACAATGAGCACTCTTAATACTTGTTTGTGGTTTCTAATATCAGTATCGAATAAAAAGAACCAGTTCTAGAAAAATGACTGATTAAGACTGAGATAAGATAATCCTGAGACATATTACTGCCAGAAGGTAAAAAAAAAAAAAAAAAAAAGAAAAAAAACAGATCTCCAGGGATATGATAGCTTCCAGTGAAACAGGAGCCAAATTATAGAGTTCCCTCTATAATTAAATGGTTAAAACTACAGCAGTATGAGCAATAAAATAAATAAAATATCATTAGGTAATAGCTCAAAGTTTTCAAGTAGTCTCCAAGAGTTCATTTGAATCATAATAATAAATGATGACTAAATAGATGTGTTTAATGGACATATATTACATGTAGAAATATTTTAATATAGCTATGTAGCAACTTCACCCTCAATGAAGTGAACCATAATGTTGCACTCTTTAAAGTGTGAACTAAACATGATGAATTTCTTCCAAAGAGTCTAGTATTGTGTGGATGTGGAAGAAGTAACTTTATAATGGGAAAACATGACAAAAAGCTCCTGACCTCAGCGAGATGATCAAGGTCAATTACATCAGTGATATATTAACAGTAAGACCCTTGATATTAAGAATGAAAAATTTCTCTCTGTGGAATTCCTTCTTAAAATCCATAAACCTAGACTAATAGTGAAAAAGTTAAAATTTCCATTTGAGAAACAGAAACTTTACAAGTATTCCACAAAGCAGTCAAGATAATCAAAAGGCAGAACAATCTGAGAAAATGTCACATCAAGTAGAACACAGAAAATATAATCACTGAGGGTAATGTGTTTTCATAGATAAGATCATGGAACAGAAAGAAAACTTAGGCTACATTTAAGGAAATATGAATAAAGTATAACATAATAATATTAATATTGGTTCGTTAATAATTGTAGAATAATCATGTAAGTTGTTAGAAGAGAATACTATTGGCTATATGGAAATCTGTAATATATTCCAAATTCTCTGCAGATAGGAAATTTTCATATTTATGTAAATAAATTAAAAGCATAATTTTATTGGAAAAATAAAGTAAGGATTCTAATAAATACCAACACTGTGAGTAAGGATTCTAATAAATACCAATACTGTGAGCTTTCAGTCTCCAATATCCCATTTCCTCAGGCATGATCTCTGCAACTCAGTACAAAAATTTTTGATTCCCTTTTTGAAATTCTTCCATCCTCTTTAACTGACCAAAATCTTTATAGATGTAAAATTTTGAATTGTCTATTTTGCATTTATTCTTCTCTTAAAATTTTTTGTGTTAAGAAACAAACTAAGTACAAATCACAATTGTTGTTCAAGTTTCCCCACAATTGGGAAAAAAAAAATCAAATGTAGTAGATACAGGACAATAAGAATCTATTAAGGTTACTGGGGAAATAATAAAAATCTTAAAACATAGCAATTGACCAGTGTGTTCCATCATGAACATAATGAGTAGGCCTAATATTAACCATTTTAGATTCTGAGAAGTAGCTGGGGAGTTGCTAAAGTAAAACTAAAAGTAAGGTATCTAATAAAAGCCACATGTTTGCTTTTAAGAACTGGCACAGACCAATTCAATTCCTCAATTGTTCTTCTCTTTCCTTTTTAGTAGGATATTCCTACATGTCAACAGCACCATTTTATTAATAAAAAAGTCTAAAAATCAGTTTTATCTGGGTTTAAGTACAAATTAAATTGTACATGTAAACGTAGTTTGAAATAAAAGATTCATCAGGGAAACAATTGCAGTTGTCTTCCAGGGTGAAATATTTCATAACAGCCACTAACAGAAGGCAATTAACAATATTCTGTTATAAAAGCTTTTGAATGATTTTAGAAATATTATTTTTGAGAAAATTAGTATAAGCCTATTACATATCTAGCAATTTTGGAGGTGCTTCTGAGGAAATAAAAATAAGTCCGAAAAAACATTTACTACTTGAAAGTACTTGCTATTTAATGGTAGAGACAAGAGATAGCATAGAAATAAAAGAGGACAAAAATTTGACTATAAATAAAGTAAACAGACTAAGTGCTATAAAACAGGAGGCATCCAGAGGAAGAAAGAACAGAAACTCCTCATACAAGTGCTATCAGTTACCACACTGCAATGAAGCAGAAATGGAAAAAGAGGGCACAACACACAGAGTGAATCAGTAAGGAAATCTTTGTTCATATGGTTTCCATTGTTCATGAAGGAAGCTGAGGTAGTCAGATAAAATGCAATTGATGTAAGAAGACTTGAGAAACAAGATGCAGAGTGTAGAGTCACAGAAAGCTTGGAAAAATAGGGAAGCAAGTTTGATTGAGGAAAGAATATTTTGGTGAGTTTTGAAATATGAGATTGAGTTAAAGATTGAATAGTCCAAGTGGAGAAACAAAAAGAACCCACATTGTATCCACAATTTAGAAAATATCCTATAGGCTATATTAGAGACATGGTGGAGAAAACAATAAAAAGTTAATCTTGAGGAGAGTTTTGAAAATCTGTGAGGGGGCAACCATAAAACCTGGTCTGATTTCAAAGGAAACAAGAATGGAGAATAGAAAATTAAGGTTTATTTTAGTTATTTTCAACTTGTTTCATAGAAAACTAATGAACAAGACATATAAACCAATCACAAGGTCAAGGGGACTAGTGATAAGGCATTTTTGTCTCCTTTGTTACACAAGGAAGCTATAGATGGAATTAACCAATGAAGTTTTCATGAAGCAAAGAATTTGTCATGGCTAAGAAATCCAGAATACACTTAGGCTAGAGGTATGACTCAACAGTAGTAAAAGGTCTATCTAATTACCATATTATTTTGTTTTTTGCTCTGTGTTTAAATTTATTTCAGTTTTGCTTCTTAGTGCACTATTGGGACACATATAATAGACTGGTCATAACTTCCCACTATCCATGATGCCAATTTAAAACACACAATTATTATTTAAAGGGCTATCATCTGAACGATACAGAGACAAGAACATTTAGAGAAATGATGGGATAATCAATTTTATCTTCTACTAAGATAATGCAGGCCGTGTACTATTAATTGGAGATAGAATAGAGACACAGCTTGATTAAAGGGATGGGATGTAATTTTAATTACAAAAATAAAGGTCCAACATTAAGGCTCTGTTATGGTTAGATATGAGCTGTCCCACATAAGATCCTGTATTAATGCAGGAATTTTTTGGAGGTAAAATGATTGACTTGTAAGAGCTGTAACCTAATTGGTCCATCCCAATTTTAAAGGACTGGCTGGGTAGTAACTGTAGGCATATGAGTCATGGCTAGAGGAAGTGGGTTAGTGGGAGTGTATTATCCCCATCCATTTCCTGCCCCCCACTCTGCTTCCCTTTTGCCTGAGGTAAGGAATTCTCTTCCACCACACCTTTTGCCAATATTTGCTGCCTCACTCTGTGCCCAGAGCAATGGAGTCAACCATCTATGAACTGAGCCTCTGAATCATGTGAGCCCCAAATAAACTGTTCCTCTTCCAAGTTGTTTTCCTCAGGTATTTTGGTCACAGCAATGCAAAAAACTGACTAAAACAGTTTCTGAAAATGAGGAAGGATAATTAAAACATGGAGGTTATTAATGAATAAGAAGTGATAGAATTTAATGAATATTTGGTAGTTTGGATAATAACAAACTTTTTGTTTAAGCAGATAGGTAACTTGCTAGCAGAAAACATATTTTCTTGGAATATATTTAAATTATTTAATCCAGGAATCATGCAAATGAAGCATTATTGCTTTTTAAAACCCTAACTTTATCACTTTCCTGTATGACCTTGAGCAAGTTGCATAACCATTCTGTTCCAATGTTTACTTATCCAGAATTGGAGAAAATAATAATATGACCAGTCACAAGATTTTGAGAAAACTAAATCAGATAATAAATTATAACACTTCAAACAGTGACAACAACTTATCCTTTTGTAATTCATAAATCAGTGAATATAGGAATATAATTACTAATGATAGATTATGAAATTAGAAGGGAAAGTAAGAGAACTTGTAATATACTGGCATTTAAGAATATTATTTAAGAAAGAAAAATCTTTCACATTAGAAAGCAAAATGTGGGAGACAGAGCAAGATGGCAACTTGGTATACTTCTCCAAAGCTTAGTATACTTCTGCCCTATGGATGCACCAACTTAAAACAGATATTCCTGCACCACATTGCCTACACTAGAGCTGGGGAAGCCAGTGAGGGACCATAGTGCTTGGTTTTAGTATAATAAGAAAAGAGATTTTAAAAAGCAGAAAGAAAAGAGTCATCTGCACTCTCTCCCCAACAACTCCATTACCTAAAATTTATATAAATGATTCAGAACACACACATCACTGGAGTTTCATTTTACTCCCTTAATGTAACTGGTCCTACTTAGCATAATTATAGCCTTTCTAGAACCAAAAATATTTAAAATTTAACATTTTGTTCCCTAAATATCTTTCTCAAATTGTTTTAATCTGTATTGCTTAATTCTACTATTTTACTTTTCCTAATTTTAAAATAAACAACCTTATTAAGATCATTATACTGAAAATCTTTAAGAAAAATAATCACTTCATTAAGAATATTCAGGTATTCACAAAGTATTGAAATATGGATAATGACTTGAGCATGCCACTAAAATGATCATCTGTCCCCAATTAATACTGATATATTGCAGTTGGGAGATCTTTTAATGATCACATTACTGGGAAATTATTGCTACTCATATAATTTGTCCTTATAATCATATATTTATCAAAGATACAAAAGACAAGGCTCCCAGGAGACTTATTAAAATTCTTATTCTCTTGATTTTTTAATTGGTAAAGAAGGTAGTTTTCCTGTTTTTTTCCTGAAAGACCAACTGGGTTTTCATCAACAGAAGTATCATTTCAAATTATGCAGTTGTCATATACATAAATCTCCATATTTAAAGGGCAGAAAATAATATGGAAAGTGATGAACCACTTTAAAGCAGTTTTTCAGTTCTAGGAAGTTAGAATCAAATTAAATACAAAATTATGTATTAAGTGTTTATAGATGCAACCTATTAAGCACTGCACTTAAATGGCACCAAAATGAAAAGTCAAAGGTACATAATACTGGAACCAAATTATACATATCCCTGACATTTGTTTCAGAATCTTTTTAAAAATTTATAAATGTAGATAACTCTAAATTATTAAATTTAAGAAAACATCTTTCCATTTCCATGAATTGTTTTATCTCCTTCCCATATGGTGCCAAAAAAAAATTCAGCAAAATATCTATCAAGCCTTTTTTAAAGTTATTTCAGGCACTCATTCTCAGTGCAATGCCCTGTTGTATTTGTGACAGAGCATGCCAATCTTTGACACCATAGTCACAATAAATTTCAGATGTTATTACAGGTTAGTGGAGTAAGTAATTGAATAAAAACAATGAATTTGATTTCTTGTTGACTTTAAACAGTGATGACTTTTTTCCACTGTAAGACTACTCTCTGTCCTAACTCCCTCTTTATTTTTCAAAATATACCCTTTGGAAGTCATTATTCCCAACTTAGACCTAAAGAATTGTGAGTTATACTCCACCACCCTGAGGATAGAGTAACGCCATACATTTTTAGATAACTCCTGCATAAGATTCTTGTCTTCTTTCCCCAATTTATAAAGTTATTCAATAAAGGGTTTATAGATATTTATCTTGTACTTTATGTGATAATTTCATTTTAAAACCACTCAAGTCTTCGACTTTGGCTGAATACTAGGAATTCATTCATTGAACTCCTGGCTATAATCTTTTGATACGTCTCCCTATCGGTGGTTTGGGAGTGGGTGGAGCTCTTACTTTCTAACACTAAAAGATGCTGTCGATTCATCTTGTAATTGCCTGCCCCACATCCCAATCATTTTTTATAAGAAACCTGTTTCTTTTAGTGAAAAAAAAAAAATGACATCAGAAAACAAGAGCCAGTTGTTAGAAGTTCTCATTGCTACTTGGATATCTTTTGGTCTATCTTTGTTTTTAGTTTGTTTGGCCTTCTCAACTAACAAAGCAAAAGTCATATGCATTAATACCAACTCATGTATATATACGTATCTGTAAGTACTTCTGTATATAACCACTAGAGTGACATCTCTGATCCATAGCCATATCAATCATTCTAGCTTTCTCCCTTTGCTTATCTGTAAACTACATTCCAACAGGGAGCTACCCCCTTCCCACCATCTGCCATCCATTTAGTTAATTGTTTCATTCCAGTCTACATGTATAGGAACATTAACAGTTATAAATGATGTCAATAATGTGTACACTTGATATGATATAATGACAACAGCATTTTACAACTCTGTGATCTTTCTTACAGTTATATATAGACCCAGTCTTATCATGAAAAATGTTCTATGAAATACATGAGTTCTAAGGAAGATACAAGGTTATAAAAAGAAAGGAAATTAACAAGGTGCCATGTACATATCTATAATCCCAGCAACTCAGGAGACTGAGGAAGAAGAGTTGTAAGACTGAGGTCAGCCTGGGCAATTTAGAGAGACCATGTCTTAAAATTGGAACTATAAAAGATTGCACCTGGGTTCAGTCCTCAGTTACAAAAAAGGAAAAAAACAAAACAAAACAAACAAACAAACAAAAAAAGGGGAATTCAGAATATACCATAGCCAAGAGAAGCACCTATAGCTGTGAAAACTAAATAGAATATAATATCCTAAAAAGGACCCTGCCACAGAAAAGGGATATTTGATAAAATCTAAGGAAATATAAATAAATTATGGGATTAAGTTAATTATGTATTTATATTCTTTCATTAACAGAAAAAAAAACACATTACACCAAAATAATATGATAATAATAGGGGGAGTTTGACACTGTGCTATCCTCTCTGTTTGAAAATCTAAGTGAAATGAATTTGACAGAACTTTCCTATGTAAACATATGAATACACTGCAGTGAATCTCAACATCATGTACATCCATAAGACTGGGATCCTAATTTGAATATGATATATTCCATGTTTGTATAAATATGTCAAAATAGACTCTACTGTCATGTATAACTAAAATAACAAATATAAATTTAAAAAACAGGAAAGTATGATAAAATGATTTCTTAAATAATCTATTTGGAATGTCATTCAAAGTATACCATTTGTGTCAAAGATATCCTCAATTATGTTGTAGCACATGATACCATAAAAATAAAATTAACTAATTAATGTCATATAAATATTGTTCATATAGTTCATATATACATGTTTCTAAGAAAATAAGTATTTTTAAAAAATTATTTTCAGTAATAAATTGCTGGCACTGATGCTTGCCTCTGTGATATGTTTCATATTTAATAGTTATCAAAAATTAATAGTAGAATTGAAGGACTGAGAAATCACAATTTAAAATATATAAAAGTGTTCATGTGGCAGAAAACATCTAAACTAAATGCTAGATGTGGTTACAGTATAAAGAAAAACAGTATAGTGTCAACCAAAGTTTTTAGTACCCTCATGTAGAACTGCCCAACACGTATATATTTACTACATACTATGTTAAGCATTAGGCAGTGTGCATATTATTCACTGTTTCATTTTAGTTTGTAATATCATCCTTGTGATATTGTGGGGTTCTCTGACTTCAAAATGTTAAAATTTGCATTAAAAATTTAGAACAATAACATAAGCAAGTATAATTATTTGTGAATAAATAAGCTAATAGTTTTTCTTTCTTTCTTTCTTTCTTTCTTTCTTTCTTTCTTTCTTTCTTTCTTTCTTTCTTTATTATTGTTATTTATTTATTACCGAGGATTAAATCCAGGGTCACTTAATCACTGAGCTACATTTCCAACCCTTTTCAATTTTTTATTCTGAGACAGGGTCTCCCTAAATTGTTTAGGGACTCACTTACTGATCCTGACTTTGAACTTATGATCCTCCTGCTTCAGCCTCCTGATAGTATGAATTAAACTCAATTATCTGCATCTAGATGTAAACGATTATTCTCTATTTCAAACATTACTTGTTCAATTGTTTCATCAACTATTTTTGTGGAAACAAATATGCTGTGCTACAGACATTTGTAAAAATTTTACATTTTCTATTAAGCAATTTTGTGAATTCATTATGTAAAATGGGGTAGATTGGAGTTCAAAACAATAGAAAACAAAAGAATTCTGATATAATTGAAAATGTTTCAGTGGAAAATGTATTTTTAAATGTTTTATTGAAAATAATTTCAGATTTACTACAAAGATGCAATAATACTATTCTCTAAAACAAGGGTAGATTTCCAAAACATTAACATGTTATTAATGTGTAGAATATTCTCTTTGATAAACACATAATTACAAAAAGAAGAAAGTTTTTTGTAGTTTTTAATTTTTTATTTGTTCTTTATTGTTATACGTGACAATGTATTTTGACATATCATACATATATGGAGTATAGCTTCCTATTTTTGTGGAATTACACTGGTGGTGTATTCATACACAAATGTAGGTAAGTTGTGTCTGATTCATTCTTCTGGCTTTCTCATTCACATCCTTCCTCCATCCCCAACCTCTGACTCTGCCTTGTACAATCCAATAACCACACCCCACGCCTATTCTGAATCAGCATCCTCATATCAGAGACAACATTTGGACTTCGGTTTTTGGGAATTGGTTTATTTTACTGAGCATGATAGTCTCCCGCTCCATCCAAATGCCATAATTCAAAAAGAAAGAAAGTTAATATTGTCACAATATTTTGTTCCAATTTATAGATGCTTTAAATATATTGGAATTATTCCAATTTTTCTATTTTACCAAAAGGAACTACAGAGTAACTGTTCTATTCCATGGTCATTTCTTTAATCTACAGCATATCCTGAGTCTCCTCAGGATTTCTTTTAAGTCATCAAGTTTTGGGATCAGTAGTTTCATAAAATATCCCACAATTTTCATTTATATGATTATCTCTCAAGAATGCATATCTATATCAAATATCCCAAAAGTGATGCTGTTCTTGTTCACTGGCTCCTAATCAAGTGATTCATGTAACTACTTGTATCACTGCTGTTGAATTTAATTCGAAGCACTTAGTTAAGATGACATTTGTCAGTCTCTCCACTCTAAAACTTTTTACGTAACAAATTTTAATCAACAAGTCTGTAGTGGTACTATATTTTCAAATTATTTCAAAGAAGTTATTTCTCTTCAAAATTTCAATTTCTCTTTGTAATCAAAGATGGTCCTTCGCTGAGTCAACTATTGTTATTGTATGGTGTTCAAATAGCAAGTTTTACAATTCTATCATTCCTTCTACCTTTCTTAATTGTCTCTCTACTATAAAGACAAGCCTTATTAATTATTTACATTTGTGTTTATTGTGATTATTTGTCTATATCTGTGTTCAATGATTCTTATTTTATTCAACATATTATGATTATTTACTTACATTATTTACATTATAGTCAAATTCTCATGATCTTTCCAGTAGGGATTCCTTCCTATTGTCTTTTGTGCCCTTCTATGTATCTCCATCATTTTTAAGCACTTGCTGACTTGTGGAACAAAAGGTGTTCTAGGTTTATCTAGAATCTCCTGATCTAGGCTTGACATCACCCAGGTGATGTCAGAGTCCGTATCCCTATTCATAAAGAATCATATGTAGAAATAATCATATGTAGAAACCAAAATAAAGACACTAATCGTGCTCAGTGTTATCTGAGATCATTACTTCTAGGCTATCTTAGAGGACAGAGCAAGGAAACACATGAAAATACATGCATGTATTCACACATATTTATAAACATCTTTTCTATTTCAGTGTCTGTAATCAACTATCATTTGTCATTCAACTTATTCTTTCTATGTTTGTAACTTCTTCCTCTGAAAGGGACAAATTTGAATCTTATTTACAATAAATTACTCAATCCTGTTATTCATAGGAAGTACTTTCCAGATTCTAAGACCTAAATCAGAAAAATAAACATTTAACTAAAGAACTACGTTTATATTTAGCCTAAAAGCACATTGTCCAAGCATTCTGAGGGATTTTTTCCTCTGTTAGCACAATCATGATATTCTTTTGAATACACAAGAATTCATGTTTATTTTCCAAATTATATTAGTGTACTTTCTGTGTTCTTCTATTTATGTGTTTGTTTGTTACTTCTTGGGTATGTGGAACATTAAAAACATTTTTAAAGTATCAGACTGTTAAAAGTTATATTGACAGAATTATCATTTATAGTCCTTTTCTCTTGTATTCATTCTACCCATTAGGCATCCATTCCAAAAAAAAGTCATTAATATTACTGATTTCTGGTTATCTTTCCTATGTTTCTTTATCTATTTATGTACATATTATTTATTCCCTTATTTTTCACAAACTATTCTTTGTATGTAAAGATAATATTTTTTCATTTTTCTTAAAAATCCTTCAATATCAGTTCATATAGATCATTTTTTTCCATTTTACATCTTCATAATGATTTTCTGGATGGAACAGTTATTGATCATAGTTGTATGTATGGCCAGACTGCTTCAAAATCATGCAATTCCAAACAATACTGTAATAAAAAACTTCACATACATTTTCCTATTGGAGGTACATCATCAGCATAAACTCATATAAAAGGAGTGTTTGAGATATAAAATAAATGCACATGACATTTTCTTAAATTCTCCGTAAGGATTGTACAAATTGGTATTCATGAGAAAAGTTTGAGAGTGCCTACTTTCCCACAGCAGTTATATTGATCAATTTATAGAATGTTGGTTTTTAAATTTAAAATAAATTAAATCTAGTTAATTATTATCATTAATTTTTCCCCCTGTACTGAGGACTGGACTCCAGGGCCTTGTACTTGCTAGGCAAGTGATCTACCATGTGCTACACCCCCAGCAATTCATAGAATTTTGGACCTGGCAAAAAACATGAATATGATTTATTTCAAAATATGCATTTTTAATTTATTTTTTATTTATTTTTTATTTTTTTTGTGCTGGGGATCGAACCCAGGGCCTTGGGCTTATAAGGCAAGCTCCCTACAGACTGAGCTATCTCTCCAGCCCCTGTTTTAGTTTTTAATAGCTGATTAAAGAATATACTGCTAAGGCTGAGCTACTTTTGCTTAATTTTTAATATCACTTAGTATCCTGACATTGTGTTGAAGGGAGTTAAGGTAGACCATTGGGTTCTGTTTCTTGAGATGAAAACAGTATTAATTCTATTTTTTGAACATTCATACCTCTATAATGAAGAGAAAGATGTCACTTTGTTAAAACTTAGTTTCCAAAACAAGTATTAAGATACCTATCCCCATTTTAAAAATAAAAGCATTCAACTCATTATGTGGTATAATTTCAAAATAAAAACATTTTATTTAAAGCAGTTTTATTTAAATTTCCTAAAAGCATTTAAAATTATTTTATATTATTTTAAATGATTTTTAAATAAAATCCACAACATAGTAGGAAGAAAAAAAATACCATTTCCCCTTCCCAAGGGGGAAAATAGTTTTTACTTCCCAAAGATTGTGTGTACAGGATATTCTGCTACTCTATTAATTCCGGTAATACCTTATCAAAATCCAGCCTTCAATTATTCCATATAGATTTATAGTCTCAAACAGAGATGATGTACAATCTCCTAGCATAATTAGTGTATCCTGCTCTGCAAAAAAAGGCCTACATGTCTGATTTTCTTGCCTGAATGCTTCTGGAAACATATTATGACCTGTCTTGCACTATACATTACTATTAGTAAATGAAATATTGATGCTGTTTGGGTAGACTCATTACCATAGTGGACGTGTTAGATTTATTTCGTGATATGCATATAAGTCAGTTTTGTAAACACAGAATCTTTATTTATTTAGCTCCTTGGGACCACAAAAAAGCGGTTAGAAGAATTCTTTTTTCCTTAACATAGCAGCTAAAACATTTCCCCATGTGAATGCAAACTGTCAGCCTTCATTTTGCATAACCTTTTAGGTCGGGCTTTAACCTTTACATGATAAAACACACAGTTGTAATCTGATTTGTGTGCTTGATATTTGATAATGAATACCTGAAAATTTCTGACAATGAGGATCACTGAGTTAAGTAGAAGCAAATACTATAATCTATCTTATTTCTGATTGAATTAACACTATGGGTATATTAGCTAAAACACTGAACCAGACATTTGTAACAACCTTGTCATAAATCAAATATTTATTAAATTAGAAGAATCTCCCTATCTTAATGAAAACATCAGCATATAAAAATTTTGAATTTATTCTGAAAGCTAAGAACTCCACTTTTATGTTTTAAGATATCAAGTTCCTCTAAATAATATAAAATCTTCATGTGAAGCAGTATTTTGCCAGTGAATTTTTATATAATACATGTGCATTCAAGCAATGTTTAATATAATAATTCCTTTGTATTTTATCTCTTGCTTATTTTGCTTCTTTCTCTTATTTATTTCTTATAAAGTTAATGCAAGCACATACAACAGTGAGAGACTCACCATTTTAGACTTTTAAAATTGTATTTGTTTTTCAAAAGTGGGTCTTATGCAGATTACATTTCCTATGTTTTATCCCTTAAAGATTACTGAAGATTTAAAAAATCTATTACATGTCCCAAACTAATATACTTTGTTCTGAATAAATACAGTATTTTATATTTGCCCCAAACAATGTGTAAATAATACACGAAATTCTCTGCTACAATAGTATAGAATAAGAAAAAAATTTAGCGGATTATATAAACCATACCACTAGTACTTTTATATCAATAAAAAGGAAAGAATTGAGCACAGAGCTTCTTAGTGTTTACCTTTGAGTGTGCTTAACATTATGTATTACCACTGATAAACATAATTTTGAAAATTTTATGTTTGACATAGTCTAACATTAGTCTCGTGGTTTTGTATAGGTTTAATAAAAGTTGTGTTACTCGCTTAATATTTTACAGAATATATCTGTATATTTTTAGGAAATATTAGACAAGTCTCTGTGATAATAAAACATCATTGTATTACAATAATATAAAGCAAAAACAAAGAATGAAGAACCAAAGTTTTATAACCTAATCAAACTATTGAGTTATAAACCAGTATATAAAGACCAACACTACAGAAATATTTTGAATAGAATAACTATATTTTTAAATTAGGACATTTTAGTTGTGCATAAGAGTAGGGTTCATTTTGACAAAATCAAACATTCTTGAACTCTGATTTACTCCATTTCGGTCCAGCAAATCCCCCTTCTTTTCCTCCCTGCCTCCAATCTTCTTCCTCCTCTCTACTTATCTTCCTTTCACTTATTTATTTATTTTAATTGGTGCTTTATAAATACACATAAAGGTGAAATTCACTGTGGCATATTTATACATTCTGCTATGGTCAAAGTCCTAAGTTTCTAATCTGCTTAGAAAGAATATTATTAAGCTTCCTCTACCCATTACTCCATTTTAATGAAGGTATTATTTTAATAAATTATAAGTACATAAATATATGTATATTTAAAATACAATTTCAAAGATTATGTAGCAAGTAGTTTTAAAAAAATTAAGACATTGTTATTTTATTTTACACTTTTCTAAGAACAGCATTTCAGTGACTATGGTAGATTGCCACAACACTTGAAGTGTCAGAAAATTCCTTTTTTTTGGGGGGTGGGGGATTCATAGGGAATATTTTTTATTTTAATTTATTTTTATTGTAAACAAATGGGATACATGTTGTTTCTGTTTGTACATGGAGTAACGGCATACCATTTGCATAATCATACATTTACATAGGGTAATGATGTTTGATTCATTCTGTTATTTTTTCCTTCGCTCCCACCCCACCCCCCCTCTTTTACCTATATACAGTCCCTCCTTCCTCAATTCTTGCCCCCCTCCCACGCCCCATTATGTGTCATCATCTGCTTATCAGAGAGATCATTTGACCTTTGTTTTTTTTGAGATTGGCTTATCTCACTTAGCATAATTGATATTCTCCAATTTCATCCATTTGCCTGCAAATGCCATAATTTTATTATTCTTTATAGCTGAGTAATATTCCACTGTATATGTATACCACAGTTTCTTTATCCATTCATCAATTGAAGGACATCTAGGTTGGTTCCACAATCTGGCTATTGTGAATCGAGCAGCTATGAACATTGATGTGGCTGTATCTCTGTAGTATGCTGATTTTAAGTCCTTTGGGAATAGGCCGAAGAGTGGGATAGCTGGGTCAAATGGTGGTTCCATTCCAAATTTTCTAAGGAATCTCCACACTGCTTTCCAGAGTAGCTGCACTAATTTGCAGCCCCACCAGCAAGTATGAGTGTACCTTTTTCCCCACATCCTCTCCAACACCTGTTGTTGCTAGTATTCTTGATTATCACCATTCTAATTGGGGTGAGATGGAATCTTAGGGTAGTTTTGATTTGCATTTCTCTTATTACTAAAGATGGTGAACATTTTTTCATATGTTTGTTGATTGCTTGTAGATCTTCTTCTGTGAAGTGTCTGTTCATATCCTTAGCCCATTTGTTGATTGGGTTATTTGTATTCTTCATGTAGAGTTTATTGAGTTCTTTATACATTCTGGAAATTAGTGCTCTATCTGAAGTATGAGTGGCAAAGATTTTCTCCCACTCTGTAGGCTCTCTCTTCACATTGCCGATAGTTCCCTTTGCTGAGAGAAAGCTATTTAGTTTGAATCTATCCTAGTTATTGATTCTTGCTTTTATTTCTTGTGCTATGGGAGTCCTGTTAAGGAAGTCTGATCGTAAGCCAACAAGTTGGGGCTTTGGACCTACTTTTTCTTCTATAAGATGCAGGGTCTCTGGTCTGATTTCAAGATCCTTGATCCATTGTTAGTTGATTTTTGTGCAGAGTGAGAGATAGGGGTTTAGTTTCATTCTATTGCATATGGTTTTCCAGTTTTCCCAGCACCATTTGTTGAAGAGGCTATCTTTTCTCCATTGCATATTTTTGGCACCTATGTCTAGTATGAGAAAATTGTATTTTATTTGGGTTTGTGTCCGTGTCCTCTATTCTGTACCATTGATCTACCTGTCTATTTTGGTGCCAATACCATGCCGTTTTTGTTACTATTGTTTTGTAGTATAGTTGAAGTTATGGTATTGCGTTACCCCCTGCTTAATTCTTCCTGCTAAGGATTTCTTTAGCTATTCTGGGTTTCTTATTCTTCCAGATGAATTTCATGATTTCTTGCTCTATTTCTGTAAGGTACATCATTGGGATTTTAATTGGAATTGCATTGGATCTGTATAGCACTTTTGGTAGTATGGCCATTTTGACAATATTAATTCTGCCTATCCGAGAACATGGGAGATCTTTCCATCTTCTAAGGTCTTCCTCAATTTCTTTCTTCAATATTTTGTAGTTTTCAATGTAGAGATCTTCTACCTCTTTGGTTAGATTGATTCCCCCAATTTTTTTTTTTTTGAGGCTATTGCAAATGGAGTTGTTTTCCTCATTTCCCTTTCAGATGTTTCATCACTTGCATATAAAAATGCTTTAGATTTATGTGTGTTGATTTTATAGCCTGTTATTTTGCTGAATTCATTGATGAGGTCTAGAAGTTTTCTGGAGGAGTTTTTTGGATCCTCTAAATATAGAATCATGTCATCAGCAAATAGTGACAGTTTAAGTTCCTCTTTTCCTATTCATATCCCTTTAATTTCTTTAATCTGTCCAATTGCTCTGGCTAGAGTTTCGAAGACAATGTTGAATAGAAGTGGTGAAAGAGTACATCCCTGTCTTGTTCCCGTTTTTAAAGGGAATGGTTTCAGTTTTTCTCCATTAAGAGTGATGTTGGCCATGGGCTTAGCATAAATAACCTTTACAATTTTCAGGTATGTTCCTACTATTCCTATTTTTTCTAGTGTTTTGAGCAAGAAGAGGTGTTGTATTTTGTCGAACATTTTTTCTGCGTCAATTGCAATAACCATAAGATTCTTCTTCTTAAGTCTATTGACATGATGGATTACATTTATTGATTTACGGATGTTAAATCAACCTTGCATTCCAGGGATGAATCCCACTTGATCGTGGTGCACGGTTTTCTTAATATGTTTTTGGATACGTTTTGCCAATATTTTGTTAAGGATCTTTGCATCTATATTCATCAAGGATATTGGTCTAAAATTTTCTTTCCTTGATGCGTTTTTGCCTGGTTTGGGTATGAGGGTGATATTAGCTTCATAGAATGAGTTTGGTAGGGTACCCTTTTTTCCTATTTTCTGGAATACTTTGAGAATTATTGAAATGAGTTCTTCTTTAAGGTCTTATAGAACTCTGCTGAGAATCCGTCTGGTCCTGGGCTTTTCTTGGATGGTAAGTTTTTAATGGCTTCTTCTATTTCATTGCTTGATATTGATCTGTTTAAGTTGTGTATGTCTTCCTGGTTCAGTTTGGGAGGAGCACATGTCTCTAGAAATTTGCCAATGTCTTCAGTAGTTTCTATTTTGTTGGAATACAGATATTCAAAGTAGCTTCTCATTATGTTCTGTATCTCAGTGGTGTCTGTCGTGATATTTCCTTTTTCATCACGAATTTTAGTAATTTGAGTTTTCTCTCTCCTTCTCTTTGTTAGTGTGGCTAAGGGTTTGTCCATTTTGTTTACTTTTTCAAAGAACCAACTTTTTGTTTTGTCAATTTTTAGAATTGTTTCTTTTGTTTCAATTTCATTGATTTCAGCTCTGATTTTAATTATTTCCTGTCTTCTACTACTTTTGCTGTTATTCTGTTCTTCTTTTTGTAGGGCTTTGAGCTGTAATGTTAGGTCATTTCATTGTTGACTTTTCATTCTTTTCTGGAATGCCCTCCATGCAATGAATTTTCCTCTTAGTACCACTTTCATAGTGTCCCAGAGATTTTGATATGTTGTATCATCGTTCTCATTGACCTCTAAGAATTTTTTTATCTCCTCCCTGATGTTTTCTGTTATCCATGTTTCATTCAATAGCATATTATTTAGTCTCCAGGTGTTGGAGTAATTTCTGTTTTTTATTTTGTCATTGATTTCTACTCTCAGTCCATTATGATCTGATAGAACACAAGGCAGTATCTCTATTTTTTTGCATTTCCTAAGGGCTGCTTTGTTGCATAATACATGGTCTATTTTCGAGAAGGTTCCATGTGCTGCTGAGAAGAAAGTGAATCCACTCCTTGATGGATAGAATATTCTATATATGTCTATTAAGTCTAGGTTATTGATTGTGTTATTGATTTCTATGGTTTCTTTGACTGGTTTTTGTTTGGAAGATCTATCTAGTGGTGACAGCAGTGCCTTAAAGTCACCCAGAGTTATTTTGTTGTGGTCTATTTGATTCCTGAAATTGAGAAGGATTTGTTTGATGTATAGGAATGCACCATTGTCTGGGGCATAAATATTTACTATCGTTATGTCTTCCTGATTTATGGTTCCCTTAAGCAGTATGAAATGTCCTTCTTTATCCCTTCTGACTAACTTTGGCTTGAAGTTCACTTTATCTGATATAAGGAGGAAACCCCTGCTTTTTTACTGAGTCCATGTGCATGGTAGGTTTTTTCCCCATCCTTTCACCTTTAGTCTGTGGATGTCTTTTTCTATGAGATGAGTCTCTTGCAGGCAGCATATTGTTGGGTCTTTCTTTTTAATCCATTCTGCCTGTCTATGTCTTTGAGTTGATGAGTTTAGGCCATTAACATTCAGGATTATTATTGAGATCTGATTTGTATTCCCAGTAATTTGGGCTTATTTTTGATTTTTAATTTGGCTTGGTTTCTCCTGTGAGTGGTTTTTCTCTAAGGCAGTTCCTCCCTTTGCTGACCTACATTGTTGTTTTTCATTTCCTCCTCATGGAATATTTTGTTGAGAACATTCTGTAGCGTAGGCGTTCTATTTGTTAATTCTTTTAATTTTTGTTTATCATGGAAGGATTTTATTTCATCTTCAAATCTGAAGGTTAGTTTTGCTGGGTATAGGATTCTTGGTTGGCAACCATGTTCTTTCAGAGCTTGAAATATGTTGTTCCAGGCCCTTCTAGCTTTTAGAGTCTGGGTTGAGAAGTTGGCTGCTATCCATATTGGTTTCCCCCATATGTAATCTGATGCTTTTCTCTTGCAGTCTTCAAAATTCTATCTTTATTTTGACTGTTAGACATTTTCATTATAATGTGCCTTGGTGTGGATCTGTTGTGTTTTGTGCATTTGGTGTTCTGTATGCCTCTTGTATTTGATTTTCCTTTTCATTCTTCAGGTTTGGGAAATTTTCGGATATTATTTCATTGAATAGGTTGTTTATTCCTTTGGTTTGTATCTCTGTGCCTTCCTCAATCCCAATAATTCTTAAATTTGGTCTTTTCATGATGTCCCATAGTGCTTGGAGATTCTGTTCATGATTTCTTACCATCTTCTCTGTTTGGACAACTTTATTTTCAAGATTAAATATTTTGTCTTCATTGTCTGAGGTTCTGTCTTCCAAGTGGTCTAGTCTTTTGGTGATGCTTTCCATTGAGTTTTTTATTTGGTTTATAGTTTCCTTCATTTCAAGGATTTCCATTTTTTTTTTTTTTGAGACTCTCTATCTCTTTGTTGAAATGATCTTTTGCTTCCTGCACTTGCTCTTTCAGCTTATTGGTATTATCATTCATTGCCTGCATTTGCTCTCTTATCTCATCCTTTGCTTCGTGAATCACCTTAATCATGTATAATCTGAAGTCCTTTCTGACATTTCTTCTAACATACTGTCATTGGATTCTATTAATATAGAATCTAGATTTGTTTGGGTCATTTTCTTCCCTTGCTTTTTCATGTTGTTCATGTATCTTCCCTTCTAGCAGCGCAGATCTGGGGTATTGCAGATTTCCCCCTATAGGCTTATAGTGGCTCTATAGGTTTCCAAAATCTTTTCTTTAAGGAGAGATCAATATTAGCAGTGCCCAATTCAGAAAGTATGCAATCCAGACCAAATAGGCCCTATGAGGACAATAATAAAATTGTCATAATAAACAGAATGAGTTCAAATATTATCTTCTGTTAAACAAACAGATTTGCAATAAGGTCTGCAGTTTCAAATGGAGGACAAAGAGGATGCAGAGGGATGTAGAATGTGGCTGTTAATGGGATAAGAAAAGAATATACAGAAGTTCTAGATAATAGAAAGGGTGAGAGTGTAATCAAAAGAAATTGGATGTTAGGATGCAAAAAAGGGAGAAAGAGACTCTGAGGGAACAGGTAAACAAAAGGAAAAGAGAGCAAGAAAAGTAAAGAAATAAAAACTTAAAATTTTTCAATAAGAAGAAAAAAGAAAATCTACAGTATAACAGTCATATAGTAATGAAACCTCCCAGAGTTCAGTAGCCTAATGCATGAGAGGTACCTGACAATGACCTTCAAGCCTCCAGCAGGCGTCTTAGGATGGGATTTGCCCCACCTAAAGATCGGAGCTATAGCTTCCAGGATTATCCAAGATGGTTGCTCTGGCTTCGAAATGTATTGGCAAATGGGGAGCTGCAGCTCAGGGTGTGGACGTGGTCAGCTGGTGGCCCTGGAGGTGGGGTACGGTTGGTCAGGCAGGATCCTGGAGGTAGAGTGTGTTTGGTGTGGTTGCGGGATCCTGGAGGCCGGGTGCAATCAGTTGGTCTGGGGTCCCGGTGATAGGGCGCAGTCAGTTGGTCTGGGGGTCCTGGCAGCAGGGAGCAGTCAGTTGATGTGAGGGTCCCAGAGGCAGGGAGTGATTGGTCAGGCTGAGTGATCCTGGAGACAGGGCTCAGTCAGTCTGGCCAGGGGTCCTATGGGACCTGGCTGTTGTCTCAAAATGGTGGCAGCCACATGTAATCAAACCTGCAGGTACTGTAACAGTGAACTTCCAGGCAACAGCAGGCAGCTGGTGCTCGATTGGCAGTTAGTGATCAGTTTGCTGACTGTTGTCAGTCTATCGGGAGGTGAACCTCGTGTGTTGGGTGATGGATAGGTGTAAGGCAGGCAATGGACAGATGAGAGGCAGGCAAATTGTGGATGATAGGCACCTGACAGTGAGCAATCTGCACTTCAAAAAGGTGTCGATATGCTGGCAGACTGCAGGTGATCACAGCAGATAAATGGGGTAAACAACAGGGGATTGATAAGCAGCAAAAACTTCCTCACCAAGAAACAGATATCCTCTGCTTGAAACCAGGTTACAGAGTGACAAGGAACGCAGCCTCCCTCTAGTCCGCCATCTTGGATCCCAGAAAATTCTTAAATTTATCAATAGAATAAGCACACACACACACACACATACACACATGTGCACATATTCATTAGCTTATACACACACACGCACACACACAAATTTTTCATGATTTTAGAAGTTCAATTTGCATGAGCCAGAGCAATGCAATGATAGGCAGTGGACGCCCCGTTACCAGCCTGCAGCTTCAGGCTCTTTGCGCACACACACAAAAAAAACAGTCAGCAGTAGGCTGACAGCAACCACCGTGAAACTTCGTGGCACAAATAGTGCTCCTCCAATGTGAAATGCCAGCAGAGACAAGGGGAGTTTCCACAGGACCTTTCTCATTATTTATATATTAATATGTTTGTAAAATCATATACATTTTTTGTGGGGGAGGGACACAGGAACAGGGCCCGAAACTACAAAGAAGATTATTTGCTGTAAACCTCAAAAAGCAAATGGTCAGTCAAGTGTCTAGAAACTGTCACATAGAAAAGATTCTCTCCTGGGCAGTGAGGGCCCCACCAAGGGGTGGCCTACATGTAGTTGTATCCAAAGGTCAGAGTAAAGGGTAGAACCATAAAAAACATTTAAAAAAATTAGCAACCCTGGAGCTTAATATTAGTTTTTCTCTAGTTGAGAATGATTTCTCTAGAAGAAATATGAAATAAATTTAACAAAATCCTGTTCAATGCATATATAAATATACAAAAGGAATTTCACTTTTATGTATATTCAGAAAATACCAACAAAAATAAATACGTACATGAGTGAGGGGGGAGAGAATTAAATGTCTCTTTCACCCTCCTTTTAGACAATGTTTTAGGTGAGAAATACCTTTAGCATTTATTGAGGTAATGATTTGCAGTTTCCATGTTCATTAGGACTGTTCTTAAGTAAAGGCCTACTTAGGAATTAGTTAAGATTTTACAAACTTAGAAACAGATCTTTTCATAAATCAAGTCAAAATGAAAGAAACTGCCTTATCTCAAAAATAAATCCAGGCAACCAATATTACAAAGAAGGTCATTTAGCTTGTAATTTTATTGTGATGGGACTGTACAGATTTTAATATTTCATTATTACTCAATTGGGGATTTAAAAGTCTACTTCAAGTTCTACTATTAATTTTTCATGTTAAGATTAAAGCACATATTTCATAGCAATGTAAAGGTTTTTTTCTTGTTAAATTCAACCAAATGTCCTTAAAACATGGACACCAAATGAAAATATGTTATTAAAATGATAAGTAATACTTTTGGATATTATTTTAAGTAAAAATAAAAGAGTAGACTTGTTGATATCTGAAACACGCATACTTTTCTGTTGAGTTATATTCTCAGCTCTACATATCGATCTTCTTATAATATTTAGCAATTAAATTCTTTTGAGTTTTTCACTTTTAATATATGCAGTTTCTTTGCATCTACAATATCTCTATAAAAACTGTTAAAAATATTTGAATTAATATTTCTTAAGTGTACAGTAGTCCCACCTTATCCATGGGGGATGCATTCGAAGACTTCGAGGTGATACATGAAATCACAAATAATACCTAATTCTACATATACTTTGCTTTTTTCCTGTACATATATGACAATGATAAGCACTGATTATTCTCACTTAAAGAAAGCACTTTAAAGGTTTCCTCTGCCATATCCTAATTACCAACATTACTGTTCTTAAGTTTTGGGACAATTATTAAGTAGAATAAAAGTCACCTGAACATTTACATTGTGATACTGAAGTAGTTGATCTCCTAACCAACATGGCTTTTAATTGAACGGTATATATGTTATGGATACTCTGGGCAAAGGGATGACTCACATCTTGGTCTGGACAAAGAGGGACAATTGGAGAATTTGTCATGGGGTGACTCAGAACTGCATGCAAATTGTTCATCAAAACCAAATAAGGTTTTGAGTAAACAAATGTCTTTAATAATAGATACAGACATGGAAATTTCACCAGGTTATTTTTTCTTTACAGGTGACCAAATGAAAACAAAAAACAGATTACAATCCTGCTGATAAATCCTTTTTTAACTGTTCCAAAAGTGAAAATATTTCCAAACCATATCCACTCTGACACAAAATACTCTTCTTAAATTGATAAATGAATAGGAGAAAGAAAACACATAGTTCCCTTTCTTGGCTTATTAGATAGGAGAGTTTGATGAAATCAAAAGATTCTGAAAATTCCAGGCAACATCTGTTTTTAAGGTCGTCACTGTCTTTCTATTTATTTCCCCCTCTGGAAGTGCTGGTGGTCACTTTGCCTTGGTGGTGTAAACTAATCCTTAGTCTGACATGGATACAATGAGACAAAGAAAGAAGAGGCACAAGTGGAAAATAATGAAGGGCCTATCAATATCTTTTGAGTTGATAAGTCTATCTTTGTCTGAAATACTCGAACTTCCATATAAAATGTGGTAGGTATTCCCTTTGCTTAGGCTAATTTGAATTTAAATTCTTACTGGCAATCCAGAGATTTCTACTTCTTATTTAGAATTAAATAAATAACAACTATAAATGATTTACCTCCCCCTAATATAAAAAAATAATAAGAATTCTATAATCCTTTACTGAAAACATAAGCAGAATAAAAGAAAGAATGTATATAATGCAGTGTCATAAATACTTGGCAAAATTATGTAATCAGAAGCTATAACTTACAATAGTTCCTACAATGTAAGATTTCCTGAAAGTAACAGAAATTTGGATTAATATGTGACAATAGAAAAGGGAAATAAATACGTGACAATAGAAAAGGAAAATATAGAATAGGAATATTTCAAGAAACACAAGCATACATCACATATATACATTATGAAATTTATGATCACTGAAATATTCTAAAATTATAGAATTTAGACAAATTAAACATTTAGATCAGGAATCATTCTATGTTATGATAACAAAGTAAATCAAGGGCTGAGTTTAAATTTTCTTCTTTCTTACATTACATAATCAAACAAAACTGATGTAATCAATCATTTCTTCTAGAAATACAAGCAAAATCAGCAAATAGAGTAGGATGACATGACCTTTTTTTTTTTTTTTTTTTTAGTATCAGGATTGAACCCAGGGGCACTCAATTTAGCCACATCCCCAGCTCTTTTTTGTATTTTATTTAGAGACAACATTGCTGAGTTGCTTAGGATCTCGCTAACTTGCTAAAGCTGGCTTTGAACTCGTGATCCTCCTCCTTAGCCTCCCAAGATGCTGGGATTACAGGTGAGTGCCATGGTACTCTGACGGACAAACTTTCTAGACATAAGTAATTTTAGATACTATCTAAGTCAACTTCAGTTTTGCCAAACCTTTCCCATCATGATTTATCTTTGTTCATTTTGGCTTAATTAGTTTCAAAGCTTATAGTAATATTATTATTAATTTGAAGGCATCATATTTTAATTGATTTAATGAAAGTTGGAAAATATCCTAAGAAATTTTGCTTTTCTGGATTTCATATTGTTTTAAAATCCTCAAGTCTGTAGGAATTAAGAGAATCTTGAAATATAAAATTACAAAAGTAAGTATTCATTTGTACACAAACAGCAAAAGAAGCAAAGGCAAATGATCAAAATTATAAAATTATTTTTATTTTTAGAGTACTCTGATTCTAACATTAACAACAAGTGGATAGAGAGTTGGATCTACAGAGGAGAAAATTATTAGTTTATGGATCCATATAGAAACTCACTCTGAATCTGCAGACTATAGAGTTAGTATGAATTTTTAATAAGCAATTATTCCTGAAACCAAACATATGCATGCATACACACACATACCCAGATTGTGACAATATATCTAATTAACAGCATTATTATTATGTGTTTGGGAGCTAGCAGAATAGGATTTCACTTTAAGCTTTCAGAGAACACTATTGTTTTCCCTGGAGAAAATTTTGAAACTAAAATCTCTTTAGTTATTTTAATTGGTTGAGTTGACTCCAAGTTGTTCCTCCCTGCCCCATTCTCTAGTGTCTCACCATGCTGCTACACTGTTATATGTTCATTTGGTTATGACTACAACAACAATAACAACAAAAACAAAATGCCTCGAAAAACTATGTGTCTGAGGCCTGTAGGCAGAATCTCACAACACATGGCAGCCTCAGCTGGTATTTTTGAAATCTCAAATGCACAAGCAAAACTGCCAGTATTAAAAAATAAAAATAAATAAATAAATAAATAAGTGTGTAGTTTTCCTGTAATTCTAGTTCTATTTGCTAAATTCCTGCTGTAATAAGTATTTACTTAAATTAGAACAATAAAATGTATATCTAATGTAGATACTGAATATCTAATGGAGATGATGGTCTTTTACTCATATTTTGCTGCTCATGAAAATAAATGTAAGAGATTGTTAAGTTGGAACTAGAATGAGTCTTTGGTTCTACTTATTAGCAATGCTGCAGAATGTATACATGTTGGCTCCTTTGGCCCTTGAATGGCCAGAATTAAAGACTGCATCTGATTTATTACTTTGCTTTCTTAGGTAGCACATTTGTGTTACATCAGTTTACTCAGTCTGTTTTTATCAAAAATATTTATCAAAGTATTCATATCAAATTTCATGTGAATATTTTAAAACATTATGATAGGCCAAAAGAATAATGCTTTGGAAAAGGAAGCCCTTCTCTACATCCTCCAAATTATACCATGCAGGTGGCTGATTATTCAATTTAAACTAATACAAACCCAAATGAGGTGTCTTGCATATGAAAACATTATGAATATTTTTTAGTTTTTAAATAAATGCTCTAAGTATACATATGTGCCTGCCTCACGATTCTGGTGGGCTTAAGCTCAGAAAGCAAATTGGGACCTGGAACATGTGTCTGGTGGATAGATGAAGAAAAAGGTATAAATGTGGACACAGGAAGCTAATCCACATACATATTCTAAAGATTTCAGAAATTCATACGTAAGTGCCTAAAGACATGATCAACTCACTGTTTATTTTGTTTGATATTGTTATTCATAGCAAGTGATCAAATTCAGGATGGTCATGCCAGGTATTTAATTTATAAATTGACATTCTTAACAATGGAAGGTGTGTTTATGGAGAGCGATATCCATATGAGAGATGTAATGTGAACACTAGTATGCAAAACTTAGGAGCAAAACCTGAAAAGAATGGATATAGGAAAACAGTCATCTTTTAAGGCTCAGAGATGATTCCTAATAATAGATTTTGATGAGTCTAGGGAAGTACATGGAGAGTCTATCTAATGATAACTCAAGCCTGGAGAACTGTTTTCTGATAAGTTCTGCAAGGCTGGAGGTTTGGTGCTACACAGGCATTTCAGAGCATCCTAGATCAAATACAACTGCAATTATTGATAAGCTATATTAGGTCATTTAGAAATGTACTTTCCTTTTTTACCCTGAATTTTTATTATTTGCTTTTTCAACAAATACTAACAAATTGTTTCTGGGACCTATTAAAATAGGCACTATTTTAGGTCCTAGAAACAATGTTAAGCCTGACAGACCAATTGTATGCAAGGAGCATGCAAGTTATATAAAAAGAAAATGTGATAAACAGGTAACAAAATCAGATGATAAGTATTTTACATCAAGTATAGACAATATTTTACAAAGTTTTGAAGAGTTAATTTTTATTTCATGGGCTGATAAAAGAAGATGACTCAGAGCATCTAACTTTTCAGCACAGGAGGAAAATAAATATGACTATGAAAATAGTTTATTACCTGGAGTCAAGGAAAGTGTGCTTCAGGTTGAGAGAAAGCAAGTGCAAAAACTCAGCAATTGGAATGAATTTGCCTTTTCTGGAAAAAAACATTGGTCACTGTGCTTGTAGTAGGATGTTCGCCAAGAAAGGTATGAAAAGCCCTGTTGTTGTACAGTGAGACTGAATTATGGGAAAAGAAACTGAAAAACCAGGAAACTAATGGAAAATAATTTGATCATTTAGATTATGAGGATTAATATGATATCATTTTTGTCAAAGAGGAGAATGTGAAAAAATATAAATCAATGCTAAAATAACAAAATTTGTTGAATAATTGGATATGGGTTATAATGAGAAAGGGAATAATAATGACACTTAGATATTTGGTTTCATCTGCTGAAGTTAATGCTACAGATAAATTAAGACTAGGAAGACTAGGTAACACAGTAGTTATTGAAAGAGTATTGCAAATTAAGAGCTCTATTTTGGTCCCATTACTTATAAAATGCCTATTTATCCAGTAATTGTCATATGAGGTTTAAGTTTAGTAGAGATATCGAAATTGGAGAAACAAATGGAACTAAGCCTAGAACTGATATATAAAATCAGATATCTGGGTGAATTCAACAGAGTAAAGAGAATAAAGAAAGCTCTAGTACATATTTCATTTACTACAAAAGAAGAATGCACCAGAAAGGAAATAATTAGAGAAAGTCATAAAATATAATATCGCTGGAAACTATAAAAGATACAATGAGAAGAGAGGAAATAGTTAAATTCAATAAGAATGAATAAATTGTTAACTATATGGGTATACCTGATAAGAAAGATTATATTAATAATACAAAATTTGGCTAGAGTGGGTTGAATGCTCCAATTTTATGTACTTGTGAGGAGTAACCAGGACTTAGGTAGAATAGCAGAAGGAAATAATATTAATCATATTGAACATACAGCATGACTTAAAAGAGAATGTGGTTTATTACGGAGAATGAAAAAGAAGTATTTAGGTAGCAGAGATGGAGAAGAGAAAGGATACCTATTGAACTACTTAGACCTAAGCTTAAATAGGGATGATGAAAAAACGACTTCAGATTAAGGAGTAATCTCTGACAGCCAGTTAATACTAGGATATGGAACAAAATTCTGGGAAGAGATAAAGGAAAACTGAAAATTTGGTAATTGCAGGTTTATACTTCCAGTAAATGGACTTAAGAGGACAAGCAAAAGGAGGACTGAGGTAATTTAGATAAGGATGTGCAAATGAATATGAGAATAAAACCTTGGTTACAATGGATAAAGTGACTTCTTGTAGTGACAGAAAAGCACATGTCAGATGTTATTTTAGTTAGGTGTTCATTGCTGTGACAAAAATACAAATAAATAAAACCTGAAAAGAACAACATGGAGGAGGAAAAGTTTATTTGAGGGACTCATGTTTTCAGAAGTCTCAGTCTGTAGATGAACAACTCCATTGCTGTGGGCCCGAGATGAGGCAGAACATCATGGTGGAAAGGCATGCCTAAGGAAAGCAGTTCAGAACCTGGAAACCAGAAAACTGAGAGAGAAGTCCACTTACTAGGGACAAAGCATAAACCAAAAGCCATGCTCCCAGTGACCTACTTCCTCAAGCTACAACCTACCTGCCTACAGTTACCACCCAATTAATCCATATCAGTGAATTAATGCACTGTTTGGGTTACATTTCACCTCTTATTGTTCTTGAATTATCTCACACATGAACTTTTAGGGATCGCTACAAAGCCAAACCATCGAGGCATGATGTGATTAGATCTCATATTCTAATGATGACATTTTAACAAATGTTCAACCAAACCACTCACAGTTGCTTGGAATAAGTATGGCCTTTTCCAGCTATCTCTCTAACCATTTGGTAGTTTGGAGAAAAAGAACATTTTAATGGGGAAAAATAATAAAAGTTTCATGGATATCTTATCTTTAGTGCAGCCGGAGATAAAGGCAATAATCCTTTGTAAGATATATATTATTAACCAAACTCTGAAGATAAGGAAAATAAATCAGGGAGAAGTTAAGTGATTTCTTTAATGAAAATCAACTAGTAGAAATTATGCTTCTGGGCATAATAGAATAGGGGACTTAGCTTTCACTGTCTTAGAAACAATTAGAATCTTGGAAGAAATATATCAGGAGACTGTCATTGGACTTTATTCAACAGACCACACAACATTGTGATTCCTGAGAAATCAAAAATGAAAAGAAGTGAACTCTAAATTCTTACTATATGTCTAATTAAAAACACTTTACAGTTTATGATATGTGTAGAACAAGCCCAAACAAAACACAGTTTTCACACAAACTTGACAAGACAGAAGGTATAGTTCAAAAAGGTGAGGTGTCCAGCATTTTTACAGAATATTAGAAGAAAAGAGCTGCATTGAAAAGAAGCTTCAGAAATGTGATAGAACTTTCTTGAGTTGGCTAATGACAACTAATCTTCATATTTGTAGCATGAAATTCCATAAGACTGGCATAAAATGAACATAATGCTATAAACTGAAATATTCCCAGAACTCAAACATGGCTGTGAGATGTTTGAGCTCCAATAGGTAATATATCTTTCTTGAAACCCTGTGCTTTATTAGAGACCTCTATAAATTCTTGTCTTATTAGTGGGCTGTGCAAGCAATACAACCAATGTTAATGAACTTTAAAACCTGAACTAACTTAAAGATAAGTGTCAGAAGATCTAGATAATATACTTATAACTAATCTTCCCATCCAAGAGCAACTTATTTTATACATTTATTGTTTTCTCTACTATGCATTGAACCCAGTGGTATTCTACCACTGAATTATATTTCTATCCATTGTTTTATTGCTATCATTATTATTATTTTATTTTGAGACAGAGTATTACTAAGTTGACCATACTGAAGTTTGTGATGCTCCTGCCTCAGCATTCCAATTTGCTGGGATTACAGGAATGTGCCCCTGTACTTGGCAATACCAGCACTTTTTAAAGAAATATAACTAGTGCAGTATTTAATATAGTGAAATTCACAGTACAGAGCAACCAATTAAACGTCAGTAGTCATGTAAAGAAATGCTATCTATAAGACCATAGAAAAATTATTCAATAGGAAGAGTCTCTAAAAAGACAGCAATGATAAAATATAACAAATACTGCTTGATATCACTTACATGGGGAATCTGAAAGGCAAACTCATAATAATAAAAGCAGAATTACAGTGGTGGTTACCAAGAGCTAGGAAATGAGCAAAAGAGAGATATTGGTCAAGGGTAGCAGAGACCAGCACAGAGATTAATTAATAATACTGTATCATACACTCGAAGTTTGCCGAGAATAGTACTCAGTTGTCACACCACTAAAATGGTAAAAATATGAGGTAATGGATATGTTAATTAGATTGAATGTGGTAATCATTATATAATACATATCAAAAATATCATGTTTAAATATATGTAATCTTTATTTGTCAAGTTGTCATGTTGTAGGTTCTAAGTATATGCAATTTTATTTGTTAATAATATCCCATTAAAGTTGGAAGAAATGACTCAATAAAACAAATAAAAAATATAACCATTATAAGTGCAAAAAAATTCTCAAGTGTTTATAGGAGAATATGAACATTAGAAATTCAGTAGAAGATAAAATTAGAACAGAATGGAAGTTTTAGGAGCAGTATAATAATATTTTAAATAAAAATTTCTGAATAAAACTAATAGTAAATAAGCAATTTTCTGTGATTAATCAACTGGAGGGCATGGTAGGAACTGATTTTTAAAAATGAAAGAAACACAAAGAAAATAGTTAATAAGTAAATAAACAAACAGAGCCTCAGAAAACATAAAGGCCTATATGAAAAGATCTAAGAACTATTTTTTAACTTCCAGAAAAAGAGGAGTAGGTGAGAAGATAGAAATGAATCTGAAGAACAAATCACTAGCATTTTATGAACTGTTAGGAGTGTAATTAAGAGATATAAGGAATAAACCTCAAACAGGATGGAAACCAAGAAAATCACACCCAGGCACATGCTAATTAAATTGCTGAAAACCAGAGAAAGAAGAAAAGTTAAAAAGAGCAAGTGAAAAAAAAAATACAGACAGAAGAATAATATAGTAACTCCAAATTTATCAGATAAACTGTAAAACAATAGAAAATGGAAAGAACTTTAAATTATTTGAAGGAGAGGGATAATTATCAACCCATGATTTATAAGTGCTACAAAAATATTCTGCCTATGGAAGATTAACTTCTAAGGCAACAATCTTCTTGCCATGAAGAGCTAGAAAACTGAATATATAATATATATGCACAAGTATACAGTCCCCAAGAAAATGGAATGAATGAGGTGAGTTATAATCTAATAACTGGGAAACAATGGCCAGTCCATAGCATAGACCTGGAAAACCTAAACAGAGCCTAGCAGTCCCTCTGGATGGGGGAAACACAGATGGGCACACAGGGGATTAAATTTAGAATTGGCAGGGCACAGATACAGTGAAAGGGGAGCTGGAATATAAGGGGTGGAGAGAGACCAGAACAGAATGAAAGGATTTATGTGGTAACATTAGAACTTGAGAGATGTTAAAGATATGTATAACGAAAATACAGCAGCATTTGTTGAATATTTGTATATGAAGTTTAATCAGAAAAGGAAAATGAAGGAACATAAAACTATGGTTTGAGAAACTGATTAGATAAGTACTCAATGACAAGTACTCAATGACAGGTACAGTTTATGAAAAAGGATTGTATATTAAGAACACTATTTGGATCATAATATGCTTGAGATGCTTATTAGCTATTTGAGATGTGTGATAAATTAAGAGGTTATCATATGAAAAGTATCAAATATTGAATAGTGGGCACCATTACCTATCTTAGAGATATGTAAAGAAACAATGATTAGTCAAAATACTACAAATAAAATGAATATAGTTCCTAAAGCTATAAATATCAAAACCCACTCAGGAAGAAGTAATCTGAATAACCCTGTAGCCCTTAAAATTATTCTCATAGTTACTCCTTTCACAAACTCAGCAATAACTGAACTTAAAGAATATTTTACAAAACATTTAAAGAAGAAATAGTACTAATTATTAATTGTACCTAAAAATTTCCACCAAATGCAGGAGGAGTAAATATTTCCGCCCTCATATTGAGACGAACCTTATCATTACAAGGAAATCAACAATATTAATTGAGCCTATCCAAGAACATGGAGGTCTTTCCATCTTCTAAGATTTTCTTTAATTTCTTTCTTTGGTGTTCTGTACTTTTCATTGTAGAGGTCTTTCACCTCTTTTGTTAGATTGATTCCCAACTATTTTATTTTTTTAATGGCATTGTTTTCTTAATTTCTCTTTCAGAGGATTTATCACTTATGAATAGAAATGTGTTAGATTTATGCATGTTGATTTTATATCCTGCTACTTTGCTAAATTCATTTATTAGTTCTAAAAGCTTCTGGTGGCATATTTTGGATGCTCCAAATATAGAATCATATCATCACAAATAGTGATAGTTTGAGATGAAAGACTTCTACCATGAAAACTACAGAACACTAAAGAAAGAAATTAAAGACCTTAGAAGATGGAAAGATCTCCCATGTTCTTGAATGGGAAGAATTAATATTGTCAAAGTGTCCATACTACCAAAAGTGCTGTACAGATTCAGCTCAATTCCAATTAAAACCCCAAGTGTACCTCATAGAAATAGAGAAAAGATAGCCTATTCAACAAATGGTGCTGAGAAAACTGGAAATCCATATGCAGTAAAATGAAATTAAACCACTATCTCCCCTATCTCTCAGCTGCACAAAACTCAACTCAAAATGGATCAAGGACCTAAGAATTAGAACAGAGACCCTGCACCAAATAGAAGAAAAAGTATTTCCAAATCTTCATCATGTTGATTTAGGACCAGACTTCCTTAATAAGATTCCCAGAATGCAAGAAATGAAAGCAATAAATCAATAAATTGGATCAATTCAAACCAAAAAGGTTTTCTCAGCAAAGAAAACAATCAATAATGTGAAGAGAGAGCCTACAGAGTGGGAGAAAATCTTTGCCATATGCACTTCAGACAGAACACTAATCTCCAAAATTTATAAAGAACTTAAAAAACTTTACACTAAAAATACAAAAAACCCAATCAATAAATGGACTAAGGAACTGGGCAGACACTTCACAGAAGTGATCAACAAATATACAAGTGATCAACAAATATATGAAAAAGTGTTCAACATCTCTAGTAATTACAGAAATGCAAATCAAAACCACCCTAAGATTTTATCTCACTCTGACTGGAATGTCTATTATCAAGAATACAAGCAACAATAGGTGTTGGCGAGGATGTGGGGGAGAAGATACACTCATAAATTGCTGGTGAAGATGCAAATTGGTGCATACACCCTGAAAAGCAGTGTGGAGATTCCTCCAAAATTTGGAAGGGACCCACATTTGACCCAGTTATTCACTCCTTGGCCTATACCCAAAGGACTTAAAATCAGCGTACTATAGTAATGCAGCCACATCAATGTCTATAGCAGTTCAATCCAAAATAACTAGGTTGTGGAACCAACTTAGATGCCCTTCAATAGATGAATGGATAAAGAAACTGTGGTATAGATACACCATGGAATGTTATTCAGCCATAAAGAAGAATAAAGCTATGGCATTTGCAGGTAAATGGATGAAGCTGGAGAATATCATGCTAAGTGAAATAAGCCAATCCCAAACCAAAGGCCAAATGTTCTCCTTGATATGTGGATGTTCTCTCTGATAAGTGGATGCTGATACCTAATGGGGTAAAGAGGGAGAAAGGTAAGAATGGGAGAAAGGGAAGGGAAGAATGGAGGAGTGTTGGATTGTATAGAGGGAAAAGAGGGAGGTGAGAGAGTGTGGGAAGGAAAGACAGTGGAATGAGACAAATGTCATTATCCTATGTACATGTATGATTACATGAATGGCATGAGTCTCCAGCATGTACAACCATAGAAATGAAAAGTCGTATACCATTTGTATACAAAGAATCAAAATGCATTCTGTAAAAATTAAAATTAAAATTAAAGAAAATTAAAAACACTAAACGTTCTTATTAAGGTAAATGTAGTACCCCATAAAATGTTTGTCAATCAATTCCAGTACTATAATTAATAGTGCATAAGAACCATGTAGCAATTATCCCAGAATTTAAGTTTGATTTGCTATTTGAAAAAATGATCAATATAACTTAATATTTTATCAGATTATGATGAAATAAAATTATTAACATTAAGTTGAAGTTATCAGTGGGTTGGAGTTAATATTTTTCCATAGTCATGTCTTTGGAACATAAAAAATAATTTAAAAAAATTACCAAATAGTTAAGAAAAATTCTATAACCTTAAGTCAGGTTAAAAACAATTTTTTATGTCTACATATGAGTAAGCTCATAGAATATTTGCCTTTCTGTGCCCTCCTTATTTTACTGAACATTTTGAAAATTTTTACCATCAGGAAATGGAAATATTTAAGGACATCAATATTTGCAACCTGATTTAAACATTAAAGAGTATATACATGTATTGACAACATTACACCATACCCCATTAGAATGTAGTTTTTGTCAGTTAAAAATAAATTAAGAAATTTAAAAATAACTTAAAATGACTAATTTTATCATAGATTTATACAAAAGACATCTTTTGTAATACATATGTAATATACTTATTTTTATATGTATCCAACATCTGTATGTATTAGTATATACTGTGATAAATTTTACATGTTCATATTGCATTTTGGCAAATATAGAAAAATTATATTGTATTTCACTATTCACATAATTATCAAGAGTGAATATTGGCCAAGTTAATACAGAGTATTGTCTTTTTCTATAAGGTTTTATATAAGCAAAATCTTTTCTAACAACCATCCTACAGAATACTCTATACATATAAGCAAAATTATGTGTAAAGATATTAATCACATTTAATGGCATTTGCTGGTAAATGGGTGAATCTGGAAAATATCATACTAAGTGAAATAAGCCAGTCCCAAAATCAAAGGCTGATTTTCATTTTGATATGTGAATGCTAATCTACAACAAGGGAAGGTAGGGAAGGGAAGAATAGAAGTTAATTGGATTAGACAAAGGGGAAATTAAGGGAAGGGTGGGGGATGGAAATAGGAAAGACAGTAGAATGAATAAGATAAAACTTCCCTTTGTCCATAAATGAATACATGAGCAGAATAACTCCACATTATGTACAACCACAAGAATGGGATCATAATTGAAATGGGTCATACTCCATGTCTGTGTGTCAAAATATACTGTCATGTGTATTTTAAAACAACATATTAAAAAAATCATTAAAAATAACAATGGGTTATATGAAAATGACATACATTTCCATCAACAGGTGACTCTTATGAATGCTAATTTGTTTAAATGACATATTATTATATGCGTTAAGATATAGATATGCTCACACAAGAAATATGAACGTCTTATAAAAAGAGAAGGAAACAATAAAAAAAATTCTAATAAGAATATTCTTTCTAAAAGTATGAAGTTTAGAAAATTTTCTTTTATTAGTTAATTCTACTAAAACTTTTCTCTTTCATTGTTTCTGCAGTGCTGGGAATTGAACCCAGGACCAAGTGTTCTATCACTGAGGTATATTCTTAGGCCTTGATTCTGTTTTATTTTAATTTTGTAGGAAACATACATGGTTTTTGCAATTTGATTTTTATAGAAAGCGATATAAGCATTTAAATATATCCAAATAGCTCAGAAATCTATTGTTTTAGCTTTTAATAATACTTTATTAATTTTAATATAATCATTAAGAGAATGCTAGTTCATGGAGTAGGTAAACTCATTTATCTTAATAAAAATGCTAATAATTTGGCTATAACTGTAATGAATGAAGAGAGGAAGTTAAGGAAATATATAAATGGCTTATTCCCTCTTGTGTAGTTATAATAGAAGATCTCTGAGACTGGGTAATTTATAATAAACAGAAAAGTGTTGGGTCTCATTTGTGGAGACTGGGAATTCCAAGGTCAAGGTAAATGCATCTGGCAAGCACCTCTTTTCTGTATCATTACATGGAAAATGAAAGGGTAAGAGAGGACTGGAACAAGCTCAATTATTCTTATAAGAGGATCAGTCCCTCACATGAGGGTGGAGCCTTCAGCCTAATCAATTCTTAAAGGCCTTACCTTCCAATTTAATTACAATGGTAATTATATGTCAACTTGAGTTTAAAGGGCACACATATTCAAACCTCAGCAATAGATAAAAATATCACTAAAGTTCTATTAATTGTGATTGAAACAGAAATGATATTTCCTAGTTAATAAAATTAATCTTTTTTATTAATATTTTAATAAATCTTATTATTACACAGAAAATTAAATTAATCCAGAAACATGATGAAGGAAACATGTATCAATGAATTTATAGGTAATTTACTAATTCATCTAATATTTTAAATTTTTATAAAGTTCATCAAAAATAAGTGAAATATATGGTATGTATAGTATGTTTTCTCCATGAACATAAATGTCATTTTACTTATATTTTATTGTGGTTCCAGGAGGAATATAAACAGGAAAAAAGGAAATGTGTTTGCATTTAGAAAAGAGTCTATTTTCAAAAAACCTAATGATTTGTATTTTCATCTTAGTTAATGTACATCTGTCCTTGTTACCATGGCAATATTCATGAACATATAGTCTACATAGTTTTTGGAATCCAAAAAGTGTGTATAGCTGCTCTCACAGTCTAAAAGTGGGACAATTGCGTTCACAGACACTTTTGTTTCCAAGACAACATGATATGCACTGATGCAACTCTATGGAAACCCACAAACTTGTAATTGGTGTTCAGTCCTTGTGTTAGCCAAACTCTGTTGGGTTCTCAATATAAATGCTAATAGAAGAAGGTGGATAGCTCTTTCCCCTCATGTTTCAAAATTATACATCCAAGCCCCAAATTACTTTGGCACTCAAGTCTCATATTGTTTTGGCATCCCTTACATGAAACTTCCATATTGACATAATATTACATTGTTATTCATTCTATACACAAAATATGATTTCATTTTACTGCCAAAATTTTCCAAGGGTCATCATAATAAAGCACTTTTTCCCTCTGTCCTTAATATGTTAGTATTTTACTGTACAAAGCAAGATTTCTGGAACAATTCCTTCAAAAAATTTGTACTAAGACCTTTAACAGATTTCACTTATTCTGCATTGCCAGACTGGATATTTTAAAACTAACTATTCTGTTATTCCCATGCTTGATAATTTGGTTTAGCAAAGGTTAGCCCACACATTGAGATCGAAAATCATCTAAGAAAATGTTTAAGTAAATGGCATAATTGTCTTCTCTGTTGTAACATCTCCTGGTTTACCTTAAAATATCTGAAAATGCATATATATGTATATATATATATAATATATTATATATATTATATTATATATATATCCAGAAATTTAAAACTTTCAAACAACAAATATAATTACATGAATATTGACATGGTAAATTATAGCCAATAGGAAAGAAGATCATCCTTCATATCATATTATCAAAAAATTATGGTCTAGTCCATAGGTTTAGTTCAATTGAAAACCAGACAAGTATTGATTCTTCTATATATCCAAAATTTAGGAGAAGTTATATTCATTTCCTTTTATTTCATCTTTAATCAGTAAAGTTAACAAACAATTAAAGAAAGTTATAACTCCCATGCTAGGATGAAGCTGTTGAATTTATAAAAACAGAATAATATGAAGGGTGAATTACCAGTTCCAACTTTTATAAATGCTGTACATATTCCATAATAACTATGAAATGCACACCATTTCAATCCAAATACAAATGATAGTAGGATACTTTGCTGGAAGAGGTTGTGAAGGCTGGTGATTACAGTTATGTCAAGTAATTGGATTTATAAGTAGAAAGACTGTATCTGAGCCCATGTTAGCAGATTAGAAAGAGGACAAATTACTTCTCTCCAGTAACTCAAATGTGAAGCATACCTAATCACAAAATTTCAGATGATAGTGAAATGACAAATTACTTACTATGAATAAACAACATTACAGTGTTTAAAAACAGAATAATTAATTGGATAGACCAAAACTAAGGATTTAGTTTTCAAGTATATTTTTACTGTCATCAATGTCAATACTTTTTACATTTATTTACTTATTTATTAAATACTGTATTCCAAGAAGCATGTCTACTTAATTTCTGTGCAAAAGATAAAGGTTCTCAAGAGTTCTATGATCAAACTGTTATGTTTATTCTAGGAAAACTCCTCTAACAATTGTGAAAACAGAACTGAATCAAGTAAAACAATAATTAGCTTCTCTACACTTATACAATACAAGAGAAACTGGGAAGATGATGTGTCACTTCTACACTGCATCCTAGAATTTCAGTTTGTCAACCTGATGACCAAGCAAACACCCTTTCATTTCATACACAGGGGGACTCATTGCTCCCTGTTCCCATTTGGTAAGTACAGATGGCAGCATGTGGTAGGAGGAATCTACTATGATCCAGTTTTTCTTCCTAGAGTGGCCTGTAGGTTGGACTTCAAGAGATTTAATCAGATTTCCCAATATTCCCAAAGATTCATAATATTTTTTTAGGATTTTACTTGTTTCTAACAATTTTGGTCTACATATTTTGAAGCAATGTTATTGAACACTTAGAAATTCATGATTTTTATATCTTCTTGAAAATTATTCACTTGAAAGTATGAAATATACCTTCAGTACTTTACAATGTCTATTAATGTATATAGAAATACAGCTCACTCATTCTCACTCTCTCCCCAACTCCCTACATCTTTTTCACCTCTCTGCCCCTAAAGGGATACCACTCTTCTTTTAATATGAAAATAAAGATGTTAAAATGGGAAATGATATAAAAGGAGATTGTCCAATTGTACCTTTATGATTTTGAATTCCATGACCTTCCTAGAAGTTTCCAGAAAAATTAGCATATTTTATTGGAAGTACTACAAGATGAACTTCCAGGAATTATTTTCAGGAAGACATTGGCTGAAAATTACTATTGTGGCCCAGAATCCATTTCGACATCGAAGTTACCATAATGTATTCTAGGATGTCCATCTGACATATATGTGAGAATGAGCAAGCTGTATTTCTATGCATGTTAATGGACATTGGAAAGTATTGCAGGTATTTAACACATGTGAAAGAAAAAATTAACTAAGAAATCTTTTAAAAGATATCTACAAATGATGTTTCCTAATCATGTTACTCTTTGAAAACAACTTTGAATACTTTCTTATATGTAAAGTGTTCTTATAGGTGTGACAGCCTTGGAATTATGGGTACTGGAACTTACTGTATCTGTATTTAATTAAGTAAATTTAATATATTTGACAGATTGACTCGTGAGTATAATATAAAAAGAGCCTATGGAAATCCAATCATTCAACATTGCATCATCACCTATGAGAAAAATAAAGGTCTAAAGATTAATGACAAGCTCATGTTCAAATAGTCTGTTTAAAAGCTAGATTATGGTAAAATTCACTGCATATATACCATACAAACATACTCAAAATGTTATAACATAAATTAATACCTATTAGAAAGTAGAATCTTAAAACTATTCTGTTTATTTTGTATAACTTTATAAATAGATGATTTCCATAAGAAATTTCTAAGTACCTGTGCCAAGATGGTCATCTATTTATAGGAAGATCAAAGCATTATATGTATATATATAATTTTTTTCCTATAGTGATAATGTCATCTTCTCAGGGGTCTCTATTATCTTCTATCATTATAACCAAAGGTTCACAAAAAGAAAGAAGTATCTGAATTTGATATCAAATGAAATGGAACAAAATGCAAATCTTATCACTTAAAATATGCCTTATAGAAATAAAGTCTGCTATATATGCCAAATATCAGTGTTTCTATGATTATTTTGCTTTTTGAACTTACTGAGTTATTATAACATTGAGTGTGTTTGAAAACTGAATAGGAGAAATCTATAAGAAAAAACATAGATTGATGTCATAAAAGAAAGCATGTAATGTTTGAAATTTTCTGACATTTGTATTCATTTTCGTAGTTCATTTGAAGTTGTTTTCCTTTTGTTCCCAGTATTTTTATAATTTGTTATAATCACGAGATAAATTAAGACAACTAAATGACAGAACATCCCAGACTTTGAGATTCTTCCAAATTTTGATTGAAATTCATAGCTCCTGTACCTAGTTGACAATCAGAAGTTTGTGAATTAACACCAATACAAGACTCTCAGATTCACCTGCACTCAGGATATTGACATTGATTAGAATTTTTCTCAATCAGACATTTATTCTCTGAGACATTGGGGCCAATTCCTTTATCTGTAATTATTGGGACAAAAGTCCTACTAAGAAATTTTATATTTTCCTATATTTCATCAGTTAAGACATAATGAAACGTAGCTCATGCTCTAGTGACAATTAAGTTTCCTGAAGCTGGTAAAACAGCAAGTAAGCTAAGTTCTTGCAACTCAAGGAATACCTGTAATGCTTTTTACCCTCCTGAGAAAATCTGCATTCCATGAGTGGTATAACATTGAAAATAGATTAGTTTCTTTTGTTTTAACTTATCAAAAGCCATAATTCTAACTAGCAAAATGACTTCTCTCACTACAGAAGGGCATATATGATTTGTCACAGTGCCTAGAAATGTAGCATAATATGTTACAATGTTAGAAATGGAACAAATGGGGATTTTTCAAGATGACGGACTAGAGGGTGGCTGCATTTCATGTTGCTCCAGGACTCAGGATTCAAGAAGAGGAGATATTGAGAGACTTGGGTCCAACTCAAAGCTGCCAGGTGAGTCTCTCCCGTTGGGGAGGCGTCCCGGATGGGGCGGTAGTCCCAGAACGCAGGGAGCTTTGTGAAGTACAGTTGCCCAATGAGATACCCCTTCCCCCGCTGGAGCAGTGAACCTGGAAAACTGGGAGCATTGGAGAGGAGGCCACTCAGCACAACGCTTGGACTCAGAGCAACCACCTGGGACTCCGGGCCGCTGCCCAGAGGAGGAGGTGCGCTGCGAGTTGTTTGGACTCAGAGCGACCACACAGGATCTCCAGGTGGCTGCCCAGAGGAGGAGGAGGAGCATGGCCAGTCACTACTTGGAGCCACCACACCGGAGCTCTGGGTGGCTGCCCGGAGGAGGAGGTAGGCAGCGAGTTGCTTGGACTTAGAGCAACCGCACCAGAACTCTAGGCAGCTGCCCAGAGAAGGAGGAGGCGTACAGACTCAGGAGCGACTGCACTGGGGCTCTGGGTGGCTGCCAGGAGGAGGAGGTGTGCAGCGAGTTGCTTGGACTTGGAGTGACTGCACGGAACACCAGGTGGCTGCCCAGAGGAAGAGGCACGTGGAAGGTCCTTGGACTCCAAGTGACTGCACTGGAGCTCGGGTGGCTGCCCGGAGGAGGAGGCATGCAGCTGGTCGCTTCCAGATGATTAGGTGCAGAGCACGGTCCCAGGACCTACTGCTTGTTGGTGTAGGAACCACACAGAGACAAGCTCAGGGGTGGAGTGAAGGTTCCAAGACTGCAGGCAGATTCTCTGAGGAGGGGCAGCCTAAGGAGACTCTTCTACACGGCGAGGCTCCCAGGCCCAGGAGGTAGGTCCAGGCCCCTGGGAATGTTGAGAGGAAGGCTGCCCAACCCAAGTGGTAGTTGTGGATTGAGGGGAACCTCTAGGAGGGGAACTGACAAGTGAGACCTCCCCACCGGGTGAGTGTTCCCTGCCGGGTGAGGTATTCCCACAAGGACGGTAAAACCAGAGACACAGGCCCAAACAAGCCTTGCCTCAGCCTGCAGCCTAGTTCCCCTTTGGATGACCATTGGTCAACAAGTGGAGGCACCTCTGCCCACTAGGAGGAAATATACCACTCCTGAAGGCCACCACCCCTAGAGATACACCTTCCTTGTGGAGCACTGCATTATCAACTTCCTCCAAGACTTCAGGCTACTGAACGCTAAGAGGGGATATACTAGAAATCTTCAGGGACATTATAAGTCAATAGAGGAAATCTGCAATATCTCAGTGATCACTGATACCTGAACAAAATGAGAAAACAAGGGAAGAAAATGCCCCAAACAAATCTAGATGTTACATCAATAAAATTCAATGAAAGCATGGCAGAAGAAATGTCAGAAAGGGAGTTCAGAACGTACATAATTAAAATGATCAGGGAAGCAAATGATGAGATGAAAGAGCAAATGCAGGCATTGAATGATCGCACCAATTGACAGTTAAAAGAGCAAATACAGCAAGCAAAAAGATCATTTCAATAAAGAGTTGGAGTTATTGAAAAAAAAAACCAAACAGAAATCCTTGAAATGAAGAAAACAATAAACCAAATTAAGAACTCCATAGAAAGTATAACCAATAGGCTAGAACACCTGGAAGACAGAATCTCAGATATTGAAGACAAAATATTTAGCCTTGAAAACAAAGTTGACCAAACAGAGATGGTAAGAAATCATGAACAGAATCTCAAGAATTATGGGATATCATGAAAAGGCCAAATTTAAGAATTATTGGGATTGAGGAAGGCTTAGAGAAAAAAACCAAAGGAATGAACAATCTATTCAATGAAATAATATCAGAAAATTTCCCAAATCTGAAGAATGAAATGGAAAATCAAGTTCAAGAGGCTTATAGGACTCCAAATACACAAAATTACAACAGACCCACACCAAGGCATATTATTATGAAAATACCTAACATACAAAATAAAGACAGAATTTTGAAGGCTGTGAGAGAAAAGAACCAAATTACATTCAGGGGGAAACCAATACAGATATCAGCAGATTTTTCAATCCAGACCCTAAAAGCTAGAAGGGCTTAGAACAACATTTTTCAAGTCCTGAAAGAAAATGGATGCCAACCAAGAATCTTACACCCAGCAAAATTTACCTTCAGATTTGACAATGAAATAAAATCCTTCCATGATAACAAAAGCTAAAAGAATTCACAAAAAGAAAGCCAGCATTACAGAACATTCTCAGCAAAATATTTCATGAGGAAGAGATGAAAAACAACGATGCAAATCAGCAAAGGGAGAAATATCCTAAGGAATTGTCAAATAAAGGAGAAACCAAGTTGTGTCAAAAAAAAAAAAAAATGAGCCAAAAGACTGGGAATACAAATCATATCTCAATAATAACCCTGAATATTAATGGCCTGAACTCATCAATCAAAAGACATACATTGACAGACTGGATTAAAAATAAAAGACCCAACAATATGTTGCCTGCAAGAGACTCATCTCATACAAAAAGATGCCCATAGACTAAAGGTGAAAGGATGGGGAAAAACATACCATGCACATGGACTCAGCAAAAAAGTTGGGGTATCCATCCTCATTTCAGATAATGTGGACTTCAAGCCAAAGTTACTTAGAAGGGATAAAGAAGGACATTACATACTGCTTAAGGGAAGCATAAATCAGCAAGACATAACAATCATAAATATCTATGTCCCAAAAATGGGCTCATCCATGTACGTCAAACAAATCCTTCTCAATTTCAGAAACCAAATAGACCATAACATAGTAATACTAGGTGATTTTAACATGCCTCTCTCACCATTGGACAGATCTTCCAAACAAAAATTGAATAAAGAAACCATAGATCTCAATAACACAATCAATAATTTAGACTTAACAAATATTTATAGAATATACCATCCAACAAAGAAAGAATACACTTTCTTCTCAGCAGCACATGGATCCTTCTCTAAAATAGACCATATATTATGCCACAAAGCTAACATTAGCAAATACAAGAAGATAGAGACACTACCTTGTATTCTATCAGATCATAATGGATCGAATTAGAAATAAATGACAGAATAAACAACAAAAACTACTCCAACACCTGGAGATTAAACAATATGCTATTATATGATGAATGGATAACAGAAGATATCAGGAAGGAAATTAAAAAATTCTTAGAGGTAAATGAGAACAAAGACACATAATATCAAATCTCTGGGACACTATGAAAGCAGTACTAAAGGAAAATTTATTTCATGGAGTGCATTCCATAAAAGAAGAACAAATCAACAAATAAACGACCTAACACTACAGCTGAAAGTCCTAGAACAAAGAACAGACCACCACCAAAAGCAGTAGAAGACAGGAAAGAGTTAAAGTCAAACCTGAAATCAATGAAATTGAAACAAAAGAAACAATTCTAAAAATTGTAAAAGAGTTGGTTCTTTGAAAAAATAAACAAAATTGATAAACCCTTGGCCACACTAACAAATAGAAGACGAAAGAAAACCCAAATCACTAAAATTCGGAATGAACAAGGAAATATCACAACAGACGCGACTGAAATAAAAAACATAATTAGAAGCTATTTTGAGAATCTATACTCCAATAAAACAGAAAATTTCGAAGACATCATCAGGTTTCTAGAGACATATGAATTGCCTAAACTGAACGAGGAGGACATACACAATTTAAATAGACCAATTTCAAATAATGAAATAGAAGAAGTCATCAAAAGCCTACCAACAAAGAAAAGTCCACGACCAGATGGGTTCTCAGTTGAGTTCTACAAAACCTTTAAAGAAGAGCTCATTCCAATACTTCTAAAGTATTCCATTAAACAGAAGAGAAGGGAACCCTTCCAAACTCATTCTATGAAGTCAATATTACCCTGATACCTAAACCAGACAGAGACAGATCGAGGAAAGAAAATTTCAGAACAATATCCTTAATGAACATCGATGCAAAAATTCTCAACAAAATTTTAGCAAATCACATACAAAAACGTATTAAAAAGATAGTGCACCACGATCAAGTGGATTTTATTCCAGGGATGGAAGGTTGGTTCAACATCAGGAAAACACTAAATGTAATTCACCATATCAACAGACTTAATGCCAAGAATCACATGATTATTGTGATAGATGCAGAAAAAGCATTTGATAAAATACAGCACCCCTTCATGCTTAAAACACTAGAAAAAATAGGGATAGTGGGAACATTCCTTAACATTGTAAAGGCTATCTATGCTAAGCCCATGGCTAGTATCATTCTAAATGGTGTAAAACTGAAAGTATTCCCCCTAAAAACTGGAACAAGGCAGGGATGCCCCCGTACACCACTTCTATTCAACATTGTCCTTGAAACTCTAGCCAGAGCAATTAGACAGGTCAAAGAAATTAAAGGGATACAAATAGGAAAAAAAGAACTCAAACTATCCCTATTTGCTGATGATATGATTATATATTTAGAGGAACAGGAAATTCCACCAGAAAACTTTTAGAAGTGAATTCAGTAAAGTAGCGGGATATAAGATTAATGCTCAAAAATCTAACCCATTTTTATACATAAGTGACGAATCTTTGGAAAGAAAATTAGGAAAACTACCCCATTGACAATAGCTTCAAAAAAATAAAAATAAAACAATTGGGAATCAATCTAACAAAAGAGGTGAAAGACCTCTACAATGAGAACTACAGAACACTAAAGAAAGAAATTAAAGAAAACCTTAGAAGATGGAAAGATCTCCCATGTTCTTGGATAGGCAGAATTATTATTGTCAAAATGACCATACTACCAAAAGTGCTATACAGATTCAATGCAATTCCAATTAAAATCCTAATGACATACCTTACAGAAATATAGCAAGCAATCATGAAATTCATCTGGAAGAATAAAAAACCCAGAATAGCCAAAGCAATCCTTAGCAGGAAAAATGAAGCTGGGGGTATCGCAATACCAGAACTTCAACTATACTGAAAGGCAATAGTAACAAAAACGGCATGGTATTGGTACCAAAATAGACAGGTAGATCAATGGTACAGAATAGAGGACACAGACCAAACCCAAATATATACAATTTTCTCATACTAGACAAAGGTGCCAAAAATTTGCAATGGAGAAAAGATAGCCTCTTCAAAAAATGGTGCTGGGAAAATTGGAAATCCATATGCAACAGAATGAAACTAAACCCATGTCTCTCACTATGCATGAAACTCAACTCAAAATGGATTAAGGACGTTGGAATCAGACTAGAGACCCTGCAGATTATAGAAGAAAAAGTAGGTCCAGATCTTCAACATGTCGGCTTAGGATCAGACTTCCTTAACAGGATTCCCATAGCACCAGAAATAAAAGCAAGAATCAATAACTGGGATAAATTCAAACTAAAAAGCTTTCTCTCAGCAAAGGAAACTATCAGCAATGTGAAGAAAGAGCCTACAGAGTGGGAAAAAATCTTTGCCAATCATACTTCAGATAGAGCACTAATCTCCAGAATCTATAAAGAACTCAAAAAACTCTACACCAAGAATACAAATAACCCAAATGACAATGGGCTAAGGAAATGAACAGACACTTCACAGAAGAAGATCTATAAGCAATCAATAAACATATGAAAAAATTTTCAACATCTCTAGTAATAAGAGAAATGCAAATCAAAACTACCCTAAGATTCCATCTCACCCCAATTAGAATGGTGATTATCAAGAGTACAAGCAACAACAGTTGTTGGAGAGTATGTGGAGAAAAAGTTACACCCATACATTGCTGGTGGGGTTGCAAATTAGTGCAGCCACTCTGGAAAGCAGTGTGGAGATTCCTTAGAAAACTTGGAATGGAAACACCATTTGACCCAGCTATCCCACTCCTTGGCCTATACCCAAAGGACTTAAAATCAGCATACTACAGAGATACAACCACATCAATATTCATAGCTGCTGAATTCACATTAGCCAGATTGTGGAACCAACCTAGATGTCCTTCAATTGATGAATGGATAAAGAAACTGTGGTATATATATATACAATGGAATATTACTCAGCCATAAAGAATGATAAAATTATGGCATTTACAGGCAAATGGATGAAATTGGAGAATATCATGCTAAGTGAGATAAGCCAATCTCAAAAAAACAAAGGTCAGATGATCTCTCTGATAAGCAGATGATGACACATAATGGGGGTTGTGTGAGAGGTTAGTGTTAGGGTTAGGGTTAGGGTTAGGAGGGGGTAAAGAATGGGGGAAGGAAGGACTGTATAGAGGGAAAAGAGGGGTGGGAGGTGTGGGGAGGGAGGGAAAAAATAACAGAATGAATCAAACAACATTACCCTATGTAAATTTATGATTACACAAATGGTATGCCTTACTCCATGTACAAGCAGAGAAACAACATGTATCCCATTTGTTTACAATTAAAAAAAAAAAAAAGGAACGGAATAAATGAGAATATTAAGTTGTTTGGAGGTCCTGGTTAATATCTGTTGAGGTTTAGCAAATGTTAGTAACAAGTTACTTTTCTTTATTTGAAAATTTTAAAGATAAGAACATGACAAAAATTTGTACCTTGAAATTATGCTGATGCCGTGATCTTACAATTTCACAAGATTTAGTTCTTCCAGTATATTTTCTACTGAATTTTCATGACAAAATATGCCATTTTCAGTAAACAACTGTAGGTTAATTTCTGACTTCCATAAATTAAAAACAATATGAAGTTACTCCAATAAAGATCACTATGAATAAGGATGTTTCCACCTGTGGAAAAAGGTTACAGAGAGACAAAAGTATTTGAAATAGCAGTAATCTTGGATTAATTCATCATATAAACTAGTAGATGCCTTGTTATACATTGGAAAGAAGTTTAAAAGTTTTGGAAACAGCAGGTGTTTTTTGTTTTTTTATTTGTTTATGCCCTTTTTTTTTTTTTTTTTGCAGGACAAAAAAATTCACATTTAGTTGGCAGTACTTTACATAGTTCCAAAAATAAAATAATGTTTTACTGTGAGAGAAATGAAGATAAAGGTAAAGTTTTTGAAAACTAGAAAAAAATATTTACTACATTCTTTAATTCTCTTATTCATAGTTCTGAAATCAAGAAATTTAGTTGTTCTACAAATATTCACAGTTTAAGGTTCCTATTCTAAATTCAACTCTTTAGTATTATACTCAGGATCTATCATAACAGAACTAAAGAAAATACATTAATCTCCGAAGATGGTTTATTATACCATTATTTCTTAACTGATACATTGGAAAAAATGAATTTATTGGTTTTGAATATAAGCAAACCTGTATTTCGGTTTACAAGAAATAAAAGCATGCTACTTGGGATTAGATTTATAATAACATACTATTAGCATTTATTTATTTTATTTTGCTGTGTGCTTTTTTTAAAACTTTTTGATGCTTTTAATATTACAACCTTGTCTATAAATCAGTCAAGCAGTATTTATTGAGTGCTTAGTCTTTGGTTCCACTCTTAATCATTCAGTTCCACATTCAATCATATCTATAATTTATCATCACTTCTGATATCCCATGTCTATATGAGAAAGGCTAAGCATCTTTGATATATTTTCATTTTTAATCTAACAACCTGTGTGACTAAATTTCTGATGCAGTTGTAAATGTATTAAAATGTCAGTTTAGAATTCTCTGTGATTTTTTAAAAAAATTCTTGTTGTAAAAGTTCATGAAATAGTTTGTCTTAACATCTATTTTCTGATTAATGTGAGACCTCACATCTATAATAAAGACACATTACAGGAAACATGTAAATTAGAAATATATACCTTATACTTGTATTCCATTGGATGTCTGTCTAAACTTTTTATATTCACTCTTTGAAATACAGTTTCACTTTAAGCAATTTTTTTATGCAATAATGACCAATGATCCTTTGTCAAATTCTAAGCACTAACAGATTTCACACACAATTACTTATTTTCACAAACTAATGAGACTTCCTTTTTTGATCATGTGGTATAATGAAGACCAGTGTGTATCCCCTATGAAAGTGGACAAAATATATGTAATGATAGTTCTCAGACACTGGACAACAAACAAAGACAGACAGTGATCAATGAAAAAGGAAAAACAAAAAACCGTGAACCTAACTAACTATCAGTCTGACTTCATACCTGTGGGATAAACTTGGATGGAGATGATAGGTAGGAAAAAACTTCCAAGGGCCTAGGAAGCTTGCTGATTTGAAAGTACAGAACTTGTGACTTGGGAGTTGACTCAACTATAAGTTATGGAACAAAGTTGAAGGACTCCAGAGGCACTTGCAGAAAGTTCAAAATATTTAACTGCATATTGGCTCATTTAAATAAAATTATTTGCCAAATACTATAACCCTTCACATGTAGTAAGTAATTCAACTGGGCCTGAACTTGAACTAAAGAGGAGTTGTAAGAAGAATTTTACCTGGGTTTGAAAAAGAAAAGGAGAGTCAAGTTCTAAGCCTGAATTTCGAGAACTAGTGGTTAGAGCATTCATCAGAAACCACAAAGGGACAAACTTTCTGGTAAAACTGAAGCCTTCCTGTCATAAAACTAATCTTGACTCTCCGTGGAAAAACTAAAATAGGAACTCAAAGTGGTCAGACTCATCTAGAGGTAGCTTAATTGAAGGTTAAATTGAGGTTTCTCTTTAAAAGCGACAACTGAGTCTAGTTAGTCAACCTGCAATATTTACAACCACCATCACCCTACAAAATAATTGAAAGAATTACAAAAGTAGCAGGACAATATAACTTTAAATCAAGTGTCAATGTATCAAAAATGGTTTTGTATTAATAAAATCATTTATTAAACTCTAAGTATTTCTAAAATAACATTCTTCTAACTATGCCAAGAAATCAAAAGAGAAAGGGAAGGTATTTTCAGCAAAAGGAAAATCAAAACCCATCTGTTATTTAAATAAAGTTTGCCTTTCTGGAGTTGATTTTGGAGTTTAATTCTATGGCAGTATAATAAGAACATATAGATATATAGGAGGAGTGGGATAGCTGGGTCAAATTGTTCCTTCATAGTTTTTTGAGGATACTTGCATAATTCTACTAAAATGAATTCTACTGTCATGTGTGACTAACCAGAACCAATAAAAAAAGAGGGTATAGCCTATGGTGTTTAGGGGTGTTTCTGAGGTGGAGCACTTAGAGAGTGATTAGGATTAAATAACTTCATTAGGATGGAGTCCCTATGACCAAATACTAATGGCTTTGTAAGAATGAGGAGAGAGACATACACAGTATGCTCCCTGTTTATTGACACGTGATGCCCTGTGCAAATTCAAGAATCCTCAGGATCAAGAGTGTCACCCAATGTAGCCCTATGACCTTGGACCCAGAACCATGAGCCAAAATAAATGTTTTCTTTATAACTTATCCAGTATGTTTCATTGTGATATAGCAAGAGACAGTGAATTAATATATCAAAATTTGTGAAGTGATTTATAGAAGATATTTAGTTAAATGTTTTATTTTAATTGAATATATGGAAAAGACAAAGTTCTAAAATCAAATAAATAGATAAAAACCAATGGTCTACATCTCCACCTTCAGAAGGTAAAAATATAGGAACTGAAACCCAAAGTAAGTGAAAGAAAGAAAGTGATAAAGCAAAAGTCAATGAAGTAGTAAATTAACAACAACAACAACAAAAAACTTTAAAATATAAATAAAAAATTATATTAATATAAATGACAAAATTTTAGCAGGGCACAGTGGCACATGTCTGTAATCCCAGTGACTGGGAGACTGAGGCAGGAGGATTGCAAGTTAAAAGCCAGCCTCAGCAAAAACAAGGTGCTAAGCCAGTGAGACCCTGTCTCTAAATAAGAAACAAAATAGGGTTGGGGATGTGACTCATGCCCCTGAGTTCAATCCCCTCCCCAAAAAAGACAAAATTTTAGCTCACATGATCAATATAAAAATGACAAAAATTACTAAATATAATGAAAAAGGGTTAAAACTGCATATAATAGAGAAATTAAAATAGGACAAGTTTATTTTTATAAAGTCCTTCTTGACAACATCTTAAAATTTTATAATAGAACTTTTTTCAATGGAAAAATAAATCAACCAAAATAAATCAACGATATTTAAAAATTATAGTCTCGTGTAATTTGATAATTTTGTAATTGATATTTTCTCCTACAAAGAAAATTCCAGGTCAAAGTGGCTTTATTGCTTTATTCTATCAAGCTTATGAGAAAGAACTAATAGTGATGAAGCCAACTCTCTTAATAATACAGATTAAAAGAATGTCTTACACATTTTATGAAACTATCATTAGCCTCATGTCAAAAGCAGACATAGTCATTAGGAGAAAAGACAATTATACTCCCTAAACATCATAGGTGTAGGTACTAAAGCCCTTAAGAAAACAGCAACAAGTTGAGCCCAGAGGTAAATAGACAATGTATTATGAAAAAAAAAAATGCATAGGTTTCAGGAATACGCAGTCTTTAAAATTCAAAGGGCAAGCAATAATTTACCATATCATCTGGCAAATTTCTATAAGTCTTCAAAAATATGTCAAAGTTAAGTATCCATTTTTGACAAAATAACATTCAGCAAACTGTGAATAGAAGCAGTTTTCTCCAACTTAACAAAACATGTCTGTAAAATAAGTGTATTGCTTAAATTATGCTTAATGGTCAATGTTAAAAATATTTTCCATCATCCTGCACAAAAATCAACTCACAATGGATCAAGGACCTTGAAATCAGACCAGAGACTATGCATCTTATAGAAGAAAAAGTAGGTCCAAATCTTAAACATGTTGACGTAGGATCAGACTTTCTTAACAGGTCTCCCATAGCATAAGAAATAAAAGCAAGAATCAACAACTGGGATAGATTCAAACTAAAAAGCTTTCTCTCAGCAAAGGAAACTATCAGCAATGTGAAGAGAGAACCTACAGAGTGGAAGAAAATCTTTGCCAATCATACTTCAGATAGAGCACTAATTTCCAGAATATATAAAGAACTCAAAAAGCTCTACACCAAGAATACAAACAACCCCATCAACAAATGGGCTAAGGAAATGAGCAGGCACTTCACAGAAGATCTACAAGCAATCAATAGATATATGAAAAAATGTTCAACATCTTTAGTAATAAGAGAAATGCAAATCAAAACTATCCTAAGATTTCATCTAACCCCAATTAGAATGGCAATTATCAAGAATACAAGAAACAATATGTGTTGGCGAGGATGTGGGGAATAAGGTACACTCATACATTGCTGGTGGGGATGCAAATTAGTGCAGCCACTCTGGAAAGCAGTGTGGAGATTCCTTAGAAAACTTGGAATGGAAACACCATTTGACCCAGCTATCCCACTCTTTGGCCTATACCCAAAGGATTTAAAATCAGCATACTACAGAGATACAGCCACATTAATGTTCATAGCTGCTCAATTCACATTAGCCAGATTGTGGAACCAACGTAGATGTCCTTCAATTGATGAATGGATAAAGAAACTGGTATATATATACAATGGAATATTACCCGGCCATAAAAAATAATAAAATTATGGCATTTTCAGGCAAATGGATGAAATTGGAGAATATAATGCTAAGTGAGATAAGCCGATCTCAAAAAACCAAAGGACGAATGATCTCGCTGATAAGCCGATGATAACACATAATGGGGGGTGGGAGGGGGGCAAGAATGAAGGAAAGAGGGACTATATAGAGGGAAAAGAGGTGTGGGAGGGGTGGGTGGAAGGAAAACAAATAACAGAATGAATCCAAAACTATTACCCTAGGTAAATGTATGATTACACAAATGGTATGCCTCTACTTCCAGAGAAACAAGATGTATCCCACTTGTTTATGATAGAAAGAAAATTTAAAAGAAAAAGAAGAAAAGAAATGGCACCTTATAGGCACCTTATACTTATGTCCTCACATGGTGAAGTGGGATAATAAGTTCTTTCATGAGAGCTCTAATCTCATTTGTCAGTGCTAAACTCTCATGAGCTAATTCCCTCCCAAACTACCTTTGATACCATCACCTTGGGAATTAAAATTTCAACATGTGAGTTTTGGGTTTGGGGAAAAACATTCAGACTTTAGTAACATGGAATTTGTTTAATAATGGAAATGAATATTACCAATTTGGATTGGCAATAATCCATCTATGCTTTTCAGCAACAGTTGTTCAAAGTGTACACATAATCCTATGTATAATTTTTGGGGGACCTTGTGAATCTGTGGAGTATAAGTACCAATTCAATATATATTTAAAGTAAATGATGATTGGGATGTAATTATGGAATAATTCTTGTTGTAGACCTTCTCCCATGATCTTGTTCCTACCTTCTTTAGTATTTTCAGTCTTCCTATATTTTGAACTCTAATCATCTATCTATCCTTATCATAGATCCCACCATTGGAAAAACAAAAAGGTTTTTTTTATTCTATTTATTTTCTGAAGCTACCATTTGGAGACAGTACTATCTTGACAATAGTGACATCAAACTAATGTATTTGAGCAGTAGTGTTACACTTATAACAACCTTAAGCAGCTTTTGCTAGGTCTTTATTTTTCAATTGAGAAAATGATACTCAGAGACCAACAATTCTGCCCAATGTATGTGATGTTCTCTCTAGGTAACCAGAATTAAGCTCAGAGTTATCTTGTTATTCCTTCTCCTAGGTTCTCAGAGATAAAGCTTTTTGAAGGAAAATAAAGATGATGATGTATAACTTTAAATTTGTTATTAATATTTCTTGGACCTTAGCATAATTATCCATAAAATTTCTGAGTTAATGCTTCTTTTAAAGAAGTGTCTACCCAAATATTCATACCCATTGTAGGACACAGAGAAAATACATAAAAGGGGGAAATTTTCACACAAAACTCCCACTTGACAATCACTTTCAATATTGTAGCATAATCCTTCAAGCTTTAGTCTATGAAATTCTATATATGAACATGCATACACAGAAACAAATAATACTCATTTTATATTATGTGCATTGTAAGTATCGTTCTGTTACATGAGCTTAGTTTTCACTGAGCAATATGTGCAACACACCTTTACATCTGAATAGCATGGTTTTTATTATTTGCCTTGTTTTGCATTACTTGGATACTCCATAATTAATTAATCTGTTATTATTGAGGATTATTAGGTCTCATTCATTATTATTATAAAAATGTTGCAAATACCATCAAAAAATATTTTCCAAAAACGTTTAGGTAATAAGAAAACAAAACAAAAAGCTATGTTTACAGAAGACATGGATATGTGTAAATAAAGAATCAAAAAAATATGTACCTAGAACTAGTAAGTTATTTGATAAAGACTGAAGGATATCAGGACAATATATGAAAATTTATACATAATATCACCAATAATCATATAAATTTTAATTTTAAAAATCAATTTTAAATCAATTTTTAAAAGCACTATACAACATTAAATACATATTTGATGAGGTATATGCAAAATCTATACATTTAAAAAGTTCAGGGCTGGGGTTGTGGCTCACAGGTGAAGTGCTCACCTAGCACATGTGAGGCACTGGGTTGGCTCCTCAGCGCCACATTAAAAAATAAATAAATAAAATAAAGGTATTGTGCTCATCTGCAACTAAAAAAATGTATAAAAATGTTCAAATACTGTTAAGAGAAATTAAGAGACCAATGTAGTAATACATCATGTTCTATGTTCATAGCCAGAATACTTGTGCTGGTCAAAGAAAAATAACAAATTTCCCAAAATTAGTCTATATATTTGATGTATTTAATATCAAAATCACAGACAGTTGTGGTGGCTCATATTTGTAATTCTAGAAACTCAGGAGATTGGGCTGGGTGAATTGCAAGTTCTAGTCTGGGAAGCTTAGGGAAACCCTGTCTCAAAATTAAAATTAAAAAATAGTTGAGGATATAACCTGATGGTAGAAAGTCCCTGGGTTCAATCGCCAGTACTGGAAAAAAAATATATATATATTTTTGTAGAAACTCCCAATAATTTCAAAATTATGTGGACATGGGAGAAAAAACTGGCCTAACTAGCCTAAAAGCTTTAGAAAAAGTTGGCAATATCGATATACTTAAGCTACTTGATTGCAATACTTACAATTAAGTTATAGTAATCAAAATAGTGGGTACTGACATCAGAATAGGCATACAGACAGTTGAAACAAATGGGGAGTCTAGAAGTAGACTTCCACTTTTAGGTCCATTGATTTTCAATCAATGTGCGAAGGTCACTCAATGTGATCATTATAATCATTTATATGATCAACATAATCATTTCAACATATAAGGGCAGAAAAACAGTTCATGTGTGGGACAAAACCAAGTTTAATCTTACTACATCACATTTAAATAAACTTGATTGAAAGTGGATCACGGACCTGAACATGAAAAGCATTAAAAAAAAAAAAAGAAAACTCTTCTGGTTTGAAGGAAAACAGCAAATGTTTACGACCTTTGTGTCATAAAGATTTCTTAAACAGAATAAAAAAGTTCAGGCACTTAAAAAAAGTGAAATGTTATACTTTATCAAAAATAAAAATTTATTCTTTTAAAAGACACAATTAATGTGAAGGGACCTCATACTTGAAGAAATTACTCATAATTCATACATGTTCTATGGTTCCCCAGAGAAATAGAACCAACAGAACATGAACACACACACACCTTACACTCACATATATACACAAACACGTATAAATACATTCACATTTATATACAGATCATTTATTTTAATAACTTGGTTCACATATCTTTAGCCACTTGGTAAATTTAAAATATGCAGAGTAGGTGGAGACCCAGAGAAGAATTGTGTGTGGTGTCTAAGATCGTCTAGCTGCAGAATTTCTTCTTAATCTGGGAAGTCAGTTTTCATTCTATTCAACTGGTTGTTTAAAGCCTATGTACTTTATGAAGAATAATCTGATTTATTTAAGGTCAAATAATTTAAAAATCAATTTCATGGAAAAAATACTTCACAGAAACATCCAAAATAATGTTTAAGTACCATGGTCCAGCCAAAGTGACCTACATAATCATCCTTTACAATATATATGTGACAAAAAATATTAAATATCTTTATAACTTTAAGAATATACAAATTTGCAACTCAATAATAAGAGAGCCAACTCAATTTAAAAATGAGGAAGCTTTTAACCATCACATGTACAAATATATAGCAATAGTCAAAGACACATTCTTAAATGCTTGACATCATTAGTCTTCATTGAAGTGTGAATGAAAACCATGATTAGATACAACTACAAAAACACTGGAATGTCACAAAGTCAATAATGACAGCACCAAGCACTGGTGAAGATGTAGAAAACCACTAGAAATTTCATGTATTTGCTGATGTATTTTTAAAATACTATGCTACTTTGGTAGATAGTTTGGAAGTTGTTATAAATTTTAATACATATGGAATATATGACCCAACTATTCCACAACTAAATGAAGCAAAAGATATTCTCACACAGTATAGTCTGTCTTGTGCATAATAGCTTCATGAGGTGGTTTACCTTGGCCCTGCACACCTTTACCAACACCTCACTGAAGTTTATAATAAAATTTGTGTTCAGCTTTCTATGGTTTTATTCCTTCCATGGAAAGGTATGATGTTCAAATAAAAACCCTGTTCAAACTGAAAAATAATGCATATTACATAGCTATGGAAAATCATTTTAATTATAATTTTAAAAAATGCTATATCATTTTAGAATGTTTTTAAATTAGATATTTTAAAATCTTTGACTCACTTGAAGCAATCTGGTTCAAGGGCTGGTCCTGCATAAGTTATTTGTATTTCAAGATATTGGAAAGATAACTATAACTCTGTTAGTAAATGTGGTTGTGTTTTATGATCTGTGACTATGATAGCATATTAACCATAAAAATAGTGGTGCATTGGTTAATGTAGATGACCCTAAGAGAGCCTCTTTTTGTACTACTGATTTATGCTTCTCAAGAAAAGATAGATGTCCTCTGTGAACATTTTATTACACCATATTCATGTATGATATTGTCTTAGGAAGCTACAAGAATTATGAAAAAATGTGCCCAGAAACAAATAATTTCATGCTCTACTGATACAGAAGGTCAGCATCTACTTTAGTGAGTCTGATAATATTTTTACTTAATATTCAACAGCTATAATATAACAGTTTTCTAATAAGTACTTACCTGTTACTTAGATATTTGTTTTTATATCTATTTTCTAGGAGAATTCTCATTAATATTCAATGATTACATATTAAATTTTAACATTACATACATGGAAAGTCCACTAAAAATGAATTTTCTTCAACCTTTTACATACTGGATTTCTACTTAGCATTACACATTTGGGCAGAGTTATGTTTTCTTCTTTTTTCTCTCACTTTCCCCTACTCTTCCTTCAATTCTCTCCTCATAGGATGCTACAGAAGTCGATTTACACCAGTCATTTTCCAATGTAACCTAAGGCTGTGCTGACTTTTCTGATACCTACGTTCTGGACTGTCATCTGATAGTGTTTTAGTCAGGGTTCTCTAGTGGAACAGAATCAACAGGAAGTATGATTATAAAAAGGGGATTTATTAGATTGACTTATACGACCAGAAACTGGGTAGTCCACCATCCCCGTCTGCAACTGGAGAGCTGGAAGGACCAGCAGCGGCACAGTTCAAGAGGCGGAAGCCCCAAAACAAGAAGGATCAACAGTGCTGCCCTCGTCCAAGACCAGGACTTCTGGAAACTACCTGGAGAATCACTGGCAGAGTCTGCTTTGGAAGAGTGAAGAAGGGAGAGTCCAATATCCTCAGATGATTGAATCAGCAAATAAGAACCCGTTCAAGAAGAACCTAGCTTGCATCTGCCTCTCCTTCCTTGTTCTTCCAGTTTTTATTCCATCCTATTGGGCAGTGCTGCCCGTGCTTAGGGGAGGGTCTCCACTTCAGTTCACTCTCCCACATTCCAATCATTCCTAGACATGCCCTCATTGACACACCCAGAAGCCTCCTAATCACTAGCATCTCTTAATCCAATCAAGTTGACAATTCAAAATTCAAATTAACCATTACAAATAGTGTACAGATGACTGTTTTGCCAAGGCAACTTAAATCTATTTTTCCTTTTAAAAACATTTTTCAGTATTGACTTTGTCGTAAGTCATAATTACTCCAAATTTATGGTACCAATAAAATGTAGAGGGGTTATACATACATATACTACACAGTATAAGAAACAGCACATTACCAGCAACATAGCCATGTCTTATTAATGCTCCCATATTGACTTAATCATCTTACCCAACAAAATATCTTTGATTTTCTAATTCCTTTACTTAATATCTATAAACAATACCAAGGTATTATACAAAGTCTATTTTGCCTTCTTTTGAAATTTAACACATGAAATTCTAGTCTGTGATATATCACATAGTCTTTTTACTCAACACTATGCTTCTGAAAATCATCCACATTGTCGTGCTGACCAGCTAACGTTTTATTGCCATTTAATATTTCAGCAGATGAGTAGTTTATTATTTATTCTCTATTTTTTTGTTGGTAGATATTTGAGTTATTTCAGTATTTTTGAATTATAAAATGTCATAATGAAATTTTGATATCTCCCTATCTTTCTGGTATGTTAATATTAGTATATGATATGATAACCAATGAAATGAGGGTATCAATGAACTTGCCATAACCTTGGAAACTTTGATTGAAAAACCCTACTTATCATAAATGAAAATGAAAAATATGCTTTCACAAAAGAGTAATGCATACTTGGGTTCGTATCCTCACTAATGCTTACTATTGAAAACAATTTATTTTTTCCAATCGAATAAGGTTAAAATAGTGTTTCTTTCTGAGTTTTACTTATATTTTCTGCTTACCAATGAGGTTTAGCAAGAGTAATTTTAATTAATTTTGAGTAAAAATTAATTTTAGTAGCTACTTTTACTATCAACTACATTAGTGAAATATTACATTTTAATAAAAATAGCATACGAGTCAAAATAAAGGACAATAGAATATCATCTGTTTCACTTATTGAAAGAAATTGCAAATTTTGCATCTTTTTGAAAAAAATCTCTTGAACACATTAATGATAATTTAAACATAAATTGATTTGGGGCTTATATTTTTATTTATTTTAAAATATAGAGAGTAAGGTATAAATACTAATTTCCAATTAATTGAAGTAGAAGGCCAAGTTATATTTTTTTTAATTTTATGACTAAAACTGAATCCAGAGAAAACATTAGTTTTATTAATTTACATTAGTAATTAGGTTACAGTATTAGAAGAGTTGAGTCACTACAATTTTCTATTTGAAATACGTCAGTTCTTTTTTTAATTTCTTTTTTTTCTATCTTTATTTTCTTTTAAAAATATACTACAGTTCCATTACCCTAAAATAATGACATTAAATGAAACTTCCATAAAATTTTGTTTAGTGTTTAATGGGTAAATTTTTATAATGCCAAAAGGAATGAGATTGCAATCAATAAAATATATAATATATAAAAAAGAACAAATGAGATGAGAGTAGCAGAGAGAATACCATGAACTTTCACAACTGAAAATGAAAAAAAAATGTGATTGAAAATATTAGTAAATTTGGATATGCTACACCACATTGCTAAGTCAAGAAAATCCTACGTGTCATTAGGTAATCTGAGAAATAGGACATCTCAGTCTGTAGAATTGATTCTTTTATAAGAATCCAAGACTCTACATATTGAGATGTGTTATTTCTTAGAATTACTTTACATATATATAAAACCAATACAATTTTAAATATTTCTTACTTCTATGAGTTATCCAAGTTATATGTCAAATTACTTCAAAGTTTTGTGAGATAAATAAAAAGCACTTATTATTTCACAATTTCTATAAACCAAGAAGTCAGAAGTGGTTGAGCAGGGTATTTCTGGCATAAGTTATCTTATGCATTGCAAGTGTCACCAGTTGGTCAACTTAAACACTGAGTGGAGTCACAGGTTCTGCATCCACCATGGCTCTCTCATTGGCTATCAAAGTGGTGCTCCCCGTTCCTAGGGGTCTAGAAGTTGTATTTTCTCAAAGCATAGATCACTCTCTCCAGGTGCAATTTATGTATTAATAACTGGAGAGTTGATTCATCCAGAGTTTTAGATCCATTGAAAGTATGAGAAAAGTTATGAGATCTTTAGAATTGAACTTTAGAATTTGAATATTTTCAGTTATGCAGTATTATATTGGTCACACAGACTGATGCTAACATCATGTAGGATGAATCTCCATGAAATTAGAATAGCAGAAGGTGAGGTTCATTGGGAATTTTCTTGGAAGCTATCTACCATATGGTTTTCCTTTTCCTCCCCCATATGTTTTTATTGATGCATTATAGTTACACATAAGTGTAAGATTTGTTGTTACATATTCCTACATGCACATGATATAAAAATATAATTTGACTGATACCATTCTCTAGTATTTCCCTTTTCCCTGCTCTTCTCCCTCCGCCTGGATGATTTCCTCAACTTCAGTGATTTCAATTTTTATGAGATCTATCCCCCACACCTTTGTTTTCCTTTTTTCTCTCTAACTTCCAAATAATAGAGAAAATATATGATACGGACTTTCTGAGTTTGGCCTTTTTGCCTAACATAATATCCTCAAGTTCCATCAATTTTCCTACAAATTCCTTAATTTAATTTTTTTCTTTATGAATGAATAAAACTCCATCATGCGTATATGTCTTTTTTTCTTTATTAGTTCAGTCATTTATGGACACCTAGACTGGTTCCATAATTTGGCTTTGTGAATTGTGCTGCTATAAACATAGGTATGCATGTATCACTATAGTATACTAATTTTAATTCTTTAAGATATTTGTTGGACATCTGTATTTCTTCTTTTGAGAAGTGTCTGTTTACTTCACTTGCCCATATATTAATGGGATTATTTGATTTTTCTGGTGTTAAGTTCTTGAGTTCTTTATATATTCTTAATATTATTCCTCTGTCAGAAGAGTAGCTAGCAAGTATTGTCTCCCTTTCTGTAGGTTCTCTTTTCACATTCTAATTATTTCTTTTTCTGGGAAGAAGCTTTTTAATTTAATGTCATCCCATTTATTAATATTTGATATTAGTTCCTAAACTTTAGGTGTTCTTTTGAGAAAGTAGTTGCCAACAGCTATATGTTGGAATGTTGATCTTACATTTTCTTCTATAGTGGCCAAAATTCTGGTCTATTTCCTAGGTTGTTGATCCATTTTGAGCTAACTTTTGTTACCATCTGATTTTTGAAGCTGTTTTTTTTTTTTTTTTTTTGTGGTGCTGGGGATCAAACCCAGGGCCTTGTGCTTGTAAGGCAAGCACTCTACTGACTGAGCTATCTCCCCAGCCCTGAAGCTGTATTTTTTAGTCAGGGTTCTCAAAAGAAACAGACCAAAAAGAGACCTACATTGTGTTAGTTCTTTGTTGCTGTGATCAAAAGACCAGAAAAGAATAGCTTAGAACAGGAAAAGTTTATTTTGGGCACATGGTTTCAACAGTTTCAGTCCATGATTGGCTGACTCCATAGGCCAGGGCCCAAGATGAGTCAGAATATCATAGAAGGGCTTGGTGGAGGAAAGCAGGAAGCACCTCTCACCAGGGACAAAATATAAATATCAAAGCCATAAACCCTTTGTTCTACTATCTTTAACCACATACTACCTGCCTAGAGTTAGCATCCAGTTAATTCAATTGAGTAGATTAATTCACTAATTAGATTACAGATTTCAGAGTCTAAATGATTATTTAACCTTTAAACAGTTTTGCATTGCCTCACATGTAAAATTTTGGGGACACCACATATCCAAACCATAAGATATATATATATATATATATATGTATATATATATATATATATATATATATAGTATGTGGTTATATATCACACACATACTCTATATAATCATAATTGTTTTATATGATTATGTGGATCAAGAAATCTTACCATCTCTCTTCTTTTATATGAAGATTCAATAAAGTTGGTGTATAATTCTGGCTGAGTCTAAAGACCTGAGAAATATGAACTCAAATATCTGAAGGCAGAGAGTATGAATGTTCCAGTTTGAGAAGAGAGAAAAAAATTTACCCTTCCCTTCCTCCATTTTTTTATTCAATATAATCTCTCAACAGTTTGGGTGGAGCTCATCCACATTGATGAGAGCAGAGCTTTTTTATCCAGTGTACTGATTTAAATCCTAATCTCTTCTGGGATCCCTTTCATAAACACACTAAAAAACAAACTTTTGCTACCTGAGTGTACCTTAACCCAGTCAAGTTGACATTTCAAATTAACCATCATACTGCATATCCATCCTTATCCCCCTCCTTATATAGGGTTAACATTAAAACCAACATCAAAACATATCTTAGTAAGAGTTTATGTTACTTTGTGAATTTTTATCATGAAAAAGTATCAATGAATTCAGGAAAACTTTTGTTAAAAATATTATGGAATAGTATACTGTTTTCAGTCTGTTTTATACTAACACGTGGTAAAGATGTTCCTAAATCATTAGAAGTAACAGTACCATTTTTGTATGTTGAAAAATAAGGTGTGGACGGTAAGAAAAAAGTTAAGATTAACTGCAGGTCACCATCCATGGTCTGCAATTAAAACCAAGCTTGATTGAGCTCAGACATGGAAATCTGGCTCTCAGGAACTGACAATCATTGAGAAATTGTTCCAGATTGCCTGGTGTATGTAGTTTCTGTGTAGTGACTCACCACTGGAATTTGCAAGCCCTGAATGTGTTAATGACCCAATAGAGAAAACTGGCTTGCTTAGCTCCAACCTACAGGTCCCTCTTTGGTCTATACCACTATAAATAAAGAGAGCATGGGCTACTCCAGGTTGTTAGAGCCAGACTTTTATAATGGCTCAACCTGTCATGCCCCCATTCTAAAGATACTTGTGTCGCCTGTTTTTCTTGATGATAAATAAATTTCTTAGCGATTAGGTCCACAGCCAGCCCATCCATGTGACAGAAACCCTTTTCCTGGCTCATGCAGGATGTGCGGCAATAATTAAGGAAGAGTTTGAATTAAACCTATGCCACAAATTTGCAGAGGACCGTTTTTATGTTACATTGTTAAATTTACATAAAGGGATTCACAATGAGGAGAGATACTACATGTCTCAGGTATAATATTAAATTTATAATAATGTGTCAAATACACGAGTCTTTTCTCCTATGGTAAATAGATTTCCACAACTACATCAGATATTTATAAGAATATTTATTATGAACAGATATATCAGGAGCTTAATCAAAAATAATAATCCCAAGTAGAAATCTCAATAGACGTGGAAAATCCTTCATAATATTATGCACAACCTGTTTCTTGTCAGATTCATTAAGCTATATTCATTCACTTGATTAAATTCTCTTCAACTTATTTTGTACGATTTAGCATTAGGATCAATATACTATCTCACTTTTATCTAATGATGTAAAATTAAAAACTTGTTTAGAAATTATTTATTTGAATTTTTAATGCTTTTGAAATTGTTATTCTCACTTTATCAATCAGTATATTAAGGCTTAGAATATTTACCTGGTTTCCTCAACATATCACAGGACATAAGCAGGAGAATTTTAGACCTGAACTTTTATCTTTTCACTCCAAGTCAAAGCCTTATCTAGCATAATTCATCTTTTACCACCTGTGACCAAAATACCTGACAAGAACTACTTAGAGAAGGAAAGATTTATTTTGGTTCTTGATTATCAAAGTTTCAGTCAGCTGGATCCTTTGCTTTGGGCCTGAGATGAGGCAAAACATCATGGTGGAGGAAAGTTTCTTAGGTATGGCAGCGAGAAAGGAATATATAGAGAGAAGGCCCTAGACAAACTATAGGCTCCAAGGACACACCCAAGGGACTGGTTTCCTCCAACCATGCCCCACCTGTCTGAAACTTCCATCATTTTCTTGTAGTATACTCATTCTCAAAAGGATTAATTTACCAATGAGCCCTCATGATCAAATCCTTTTTCCAAAATCCAACCTCTGAACATTGCTAAATTGGGGACCAAGTCTTCAACCATAAGCTTTTGGGGACCTTCCAGATCCAAACCAGATTACTTCTTACATTAATGATGTCTTATAAAATATATCATAGATCATTTTGAAATGAAAAAAATTACTTTATGTCTTAAAGAAAAGAGCTAATTATTGGTCATTAGAATAATAACATCATCATTATAGGTGAATCAGTATTCTTAACCTATAGAATTATTCAACAACTAAAATTAAAGAATTTCTTGATGTTAGTTATATACCAAGTGAGATCATCACGATTCAAATAAGTTTGGAAATAGTTACAAAATTATTTACAGATGGATATGGCATCATATTCAAATACATTTTTATATCATCATCTTTTTTGTTATTGTATGAATCATAGCATACATACATGGTCAGGACATGATGTATATATATGTGTAGTTAAAGACTAATTTTTGTTCCCCTAGAGAATGTGTTCATTTTGCTATGGCATAATTCAGAATGAGACATATTTTTATTATTTGCCTGGCTTCATATTCATATGTATGAAAATGTAAAATTGATTACTATTTTCATAGTAAATAAAAGAGTTGTGAATTTTCTTGATGTTTTTGAAAGTACTGAGGAAGTGTTATACAATTCACACCCACTTTATTCCCAATTATTCAGAGTAATAGAGAAAAAGCACGGAATGACATTTTGCACATCATAGCTAGCTGACAGAATATACAATTAGACTTGATTCATAGCATTTATTAAAATTTCCATTTAATTGCTAATTAGTCTGTATAGATTTGTAAAAGTAGGAACTGGCACTTGCATAATTTTTTTTTTCCTAATGCTCAGCACAGCAGAGAGCATTGAAATTTCTATAAAGTAGAATCACAGCAATTCTTCATTATGCCCTGTAGTAGTCATGAAAATAATTATGGATTCACTAGTCCATTTATTTTCCTAACATTTTTGTGTCAATCTATTACTATTCCTCTCCCAGCTCCAACATGATATGTGGAGAAAATTACAGAATATCAGAGCTAGAAACATAATGTAAATCAAGCTCTTCATTTTATATAAGAGGAGATCAACAACAAGAGAAACTTCCTGTCACATGTTCTGCACATTTTTCATCTAAATTATCAACAGAATTCTAACATATATTGATTTTATGTCCATTTTAAGTTTCTTATTATTAATAAATTAAGTCTTATTTACTTTGTTTTTTATTCCAATTATTTGGCTAATAACCAAGATTCAGAACATTTATTGGTATTTCAGCAAGAATTGAAACATGTATTTTTTTTCTTCCTTCCTTCCTTCTTTCTTTCCTCCATTCCTTCCTCCCTTCCTTCCTTTTCAAATCATCAAAGATGTTTAAGAAATGAATTCTGTTATCTGGCTCATTTAATTTAAGATATTTTATTTATTAATGAATAAGGATAAAACTTCCAAGATATCTAAGTGTTATGGCCAAATCTTGAATATCAAAAAATTATTAATTTTTGTTTTAATATTACATGGGAAATATTTTAGATGGTTCATCCATTCTTGTTAGTACTGGTAGGAAATAAAATGTGATTAAGGTCATGGGTTTTAGAGGCCAAAAGAACAGGGTGGAAATTCTGGCTTTATTCTCATTATTTGTGACCTAGAATAAGTTAGTTAATTTTTATGTTCTCACTTTACTCATCTGTAAAGGAAGAGAAAACAGCAGTATTTGGCTAATAAAATTATTATGATATTTAAATGAGATAGTTTGTGTAAAGTCTAAAATAATTTATAGAATTTAGTAGAAACTCTAAAATGCTAACTATTTACATATATGAGATTCTGATTGCAATTATTCTCTCTCAGTCCTTACTTAACCCTCTTATTTATCGATCATCATCATCATCATCACCATCATCATATTTTAATTTGCAAATTCTATGTATACTCCACATTCACACAGAGTGAAGGTCATTCTGTTAAAAGTGTTTCTCTGTGATGAAATAAAATTTTTTCTCAATGCAAGATTTATAATTCCTCAGCATTTATTTTTTCTCTCTTTGTGGTACTGGGAATCAAATGTATGGCTTTGCACAGGCAAGACTCATATTCTACCACTGAACTATACCCCCAGTTCAGGAGGAAGCATTTTAAAACTAATATACCAACTCTAATGATATACAAAAGCCTTGTGTTAAGTAATAAAACCAGGATGAATACTGTTATGGCTTGGATCTTAAATATTCCCCAAAAGCTCATGTTAGATACTTGGTCCCCAGTGCAACAATGTTCAGAGGTGAGACTTTTGGAAGGGCTCTGATCTCGTGTGTGGTTTATGGATTCATAGCATAACAGGCTCAGCAGGAAGGGTTTTAGTATAAAACAAGCTCCCTGTCTTTGTTTCCAGGCAGTAATAATGTGAACAATTTTGCTTTCACCAGGCACTCCCTGCCATGATGTTCTGCCTTGCCACAGTTCTAAAAGTAATGGAGTTGTTTGCTGCATAGAAGAAAGTGTATTCAGTCATTGATGGATGAAATACTATATATATATATATATATATATATATATATATATATATATATATATCTGTTAAGTCTAAATTATCGATTGTATTTTTTAGTTCTATAGCTTCTTTTTTAAATTTTTAAAAATTTTTACAGACTGCATTTTGATTCATTGTACACAATGAATCATTTCATTTCTATGGTTGTGCATGATGTAGATTCACACCATTCCTGTAATCATACATGTGCATAGGGTAATGATATCTGTCTCATTCTGTTGCCGCCCACGGCAACAATTGCGCAGGTATTTATCGGAGGGGCCTGGAAATAAACTATCTTTCCTGTAGTCACTAATTCATAGAGGAAGAGAGACCCTGAGAGAAAGATAGGCTTTGCTTAGAGGAAGAGAAACTTTGCTTATCAGGAAGAGAGACTTTGCTTAGATGAAGAGAAACTTTGCCTAGAGGAAGAGAATTGCTTAGAGGAAGAGAAACTTTGCTTATCAGGAAGAGAAACTCTGCTTAGAGAGAAATTTTTAGAGAAAGAGAGGCTTCTACGCTTATCAGAGATCTATTTCTTCTTAGTTCTACTGCTTCTTCTTAAAGGTGCGTCCTGCATCCTGTGAACTAAGGGTGCGTCTACCTAAGGTGCTTCTTAGTGATGTGTCCCACGTACTGCGATCTGTGATCTGCAACCTAAAGATGTGTTCTCAGTTCTCTGCTCTGCGATCTGCCTTCTGCTGCTGCCCCTACTCGCTACTTCTATCTGCTTGCCGCTTCTTCTTCTTCCTTTCTGCTAATGGCTTCTACTCTGCTTCTTTCTGCTAGCTGCTGCTCTTACTGTCGGCCCGCCCACTGCCCGCTTATATTCCCTCCAGGAGGCGGAGGGCGGGCCACGCCAGTTGCAATCAGGCGAGGAGCCAGCTGCCCCATCACAGCAAGGGTTAAAACGAGCAGGCCCAAGCAGGCGTGCTCGGGAACACCTGTGCACACGTTGTGAGCATGGACTTAACTGAATACGGTCAGTGATAAATCACCTGAGTGCGCTTATGCTAATTAACCTCTTCACTGCCGATGTGATCAGGCGCCGTTCTGGCTGGCACAGCCCCCAACATCATTCCACCATTTTTCATATCCGCCTCCCTTTCATTTTCCTCTACATGATCTAAACTTCCTCCATTCTTCTCTCACCTCCCCCCCATTATATGTCATCATCCACTTTTTAGGACAAGCATTCAACCTTTGGTTTTATGGATTGGCATATTTCACTTAGCATGATATTCTCCAATTCCATCCATTTATCTGCAAATATTCTTCTTTATGTCTGTAGCTTCTCTAGCTTTCCTTTGGAGGATCTTTCCAGTGGGGAAAGAGGTGTGTTAAAGTAACCCAGTATTATATGTTGTGGTATATTTGATTCTTGCATTTGAGAAGTGTTTGTTTGATATAAATAGATGCTCCATTGGAGCATAAATATTTATAATTGTTATATCTTGTTGATATATAATTCCATTAAGCTGTATGAAATGTCCCTTCTGATTAACTTTGACTTGAAGTCCACTTTATCTGATATGAGAATAGAAACTCCTGCTTGTTTACGAGATCCATGTAAATGATACACTTTTTCCCATTCTTTCACCTTAAGTCTGTGGATGTCTTTGCCTATGAGGTGAATCTCTTGAAGACAGCATATTATTGGATCTTAGTGTTCCAGACTTTCCTTTGGTTGGAAAAGCATTTTTCCTCTCCTTTACTACCATCCCTGACTGAAATCTATTTTCTTGAAGCCCTGTCTATTGCTAACAATGCCACTCCCAAGTTCTTCAGGTGACTTGGGAAAGTTGAAAGGGATTGGAATGGGAAAGAGTACCTTCCTTGCAGCTGGGATAGGTTTTCAAAATTGTGTTCTACCAAAGTTCCATCTCCTGTAAAGTGAGACCTTGTTAGGCAAAGTCTGTAGGCAGATTGCATAAGGGATACTCTTTACCATCCCTGTAAGATGCAGAACGGGACCTTTCTCACTTTCTCAAACATTGCTGTGAAAACCTGAGGGAGGTAGTTACTGTAGGGTCAGCTCACAAAAGTATGGGGAGGGGTATGCTGAAATTACAGCCCTAGTTCTTTGTCACTCTCAAGCAGGTTCACATTCAACCCCCACTCTTTTGCCAAAATTAAAGTGCTCCTACTTGTTTAAGGCTCCAGTAGTTCCTGTTATAGATAAGCAAATCTCAGTTGTGACTCTCTGTATGTGCTTACCTCTCCAGATTTTGAGCTTTGTTTGGTAACCTCATCTTTCTGATAGGTTCCTATTTCTCTGTGGGCTCCTAACTATAAAGTAATTCTATTAAAATGATATTAGTTTACTTGTCAAAAATAAGAAATGGGCAATTAACTTAAATCTAGACATCATTTAGATCTTTCCACTTGTTCCTTTTTTGGTCCCAAAATCCAATCTAGGGTACCACATTGGGTTTAATTGTCTTATTTCCCCAGTCTTCCCTGGTCTGTGACTATTTCTGTTTAGCTTTTGATGATGGTCAGAAGAGTGCTGGTCAGATGCCTTTACAGTGTTCCCCACTGTGAGCTGGTTTGCTTTTCTCATGACTAGACTACAGTATAGAATTGGGGGAAGTAAAGTTACAGAGGTGAAGGAACTTTTTGTCACATCCCATCAGGGGATCCAGAGGGTACTTGATATCCTCATGACACAAATTGTATTAACCTTTCTCATCTGGATAAGAAAATGTCTGCCAGGCTTCTTCTCTATTATCAATTTATTATTTTTCCTTTCCTTTCTCTATTCTTTGAAAATGCATCACTAAAGCTGGCCCACCCTTATCGATACACTTTCATAGTCATGCTTTTGGTGCTATAGCCAAAGCCTCATTGACAAATATCAGTTCATACAAATGTTCCCCTATATTTTATTCTAAAAGCTTGATAGTCTTACAATTGGATTTAGCTCCATACGTGACCCGTGTTTTGTTGTTTATATAAATTTTGAGGGATGTCTGTAAGTCCATTGGTCTGTGTAGACTCAATTATTCCTGTAACTCAATTATATCCTGGTAAGAATACCTTTTCTTTGTTGACTTGCCTTTCTTTGTCTAAGTATCTTTGCCCTTTGTCCAAAGTCAAGGTAAAGTGCTAACAATAAGAGAGACATGTATGGGAATTCTCTTGTACTATTTTATAACTTTCCTGGAAATTAAAATTATTCTAAAACAAAAACATTTATTCTATTAGCAGAATAAAGTTTATATTGGGGCACTGAGAGAGTGGAAGGAACTGTGAAGAGGCTTATTAAATGATAATAGTGGTGACCTGCTAAATCTGGGAGCTAATTCATTATATGAGTGTGTTACTTTGTGAAAATTTGGCTTGCTGACATATGTAATTTTCTGTGTATATCTTATAATTCGATAAAAATTACTTTAAATGAGAAAAAGGATATTTGTTAATATTTAATTATATTTAATATATGTGATTGTTTATGTAAGTAAGATTTTGACCATTTCAATCAATTCAGAAATGAATGAGCTAATATATAAACTATTGTATATTTCCATTTGAAATCTATGATAGAGGTGGGGAAAAGTGACATAGTGGTTAACATTAGGAGCTTTGGAGTGGAAGAGATCTAGACTTCAATTCTGAATCAGAACTTTGGGAGGACTTTTCATTGCCAACAAAAATAATAATAACTATCTCATAAGATCTACATAAAGGGTTAAAGGTATAATGTTTATATTTACCATAGTATCTAGCTTATAAGAAATGCTCAATAAATGATAATTATTATTCACTTTAATTTACAGATAAATCACAGAAGAACAATATAGCTAAGGACTTGCCTTAAGAGAAGAGAAAACCAGATGAGTATATATATCTTCTTTTGAGGGGATTAAATCAAGCAGGTAGAAAAGAATAATTAAATGAAAAAATCAAAACCAAAACCAGTAAAGTTTCTAAATGCATATACATAAAACTCCTTTGGGTAATATGAGGCAAAATATGTCACATTGTGTTGATGTAATGTAAGAAAAGTTTCTAAAATCAATTTAAGCATTGAGGGCATTGCGGAATTTTTATAGATGAACACAGGATCACTGTAAATAAAGCTACGATCGATGGATTTTGTGCAGGAAAACAGCAAATAATGCTGAATATCTGGAGAATAACCTTCAGGTTGATGAAGAAAAGGAATATAGATGAAATTTGGGCTTTCTGGATAGATAAAGTAGACTTAATTAAGCTATTTTGTAAACCATTTTTTTTTAAAGAGGAAAGTTACATGATAAAAATACACAAAAAATTTTTTAAATATCCATGACTTTTCTTGAACAGATTCAAATTTAGTATTCGATTATCCAGGCAGATAAAAATGCAAATAATCTAAGAAAGAGATTAGTGAAACTAACAGGACAAAGGTTAACAGTTCAGTAAAAGAAGCAGGTAAATAAATTGGTGGGGAGAGAGAAGAAGTCAAGAGTTATAAGAAACCCAAAAGTTCAAGAGTATTCTGTTGGATGTCCTATTTCAGTTTCCCTTGTAAAATAGTTCAAGATTAGGTGTGAAGGCCAAGATGAGTAGAAATTTCAAAGTGAATAGAAGTCGCACACATTCAATTTGAATTTTACAATATTACAAAATTAAAGAGTTACAAAAACAATAATAGTGTTATGTGCACTTCTTGAGAAAACAGCACTAATGGTTGTTTTCAAAACAATATTAACCATTTATTTTTGCTTAATATTTCTAGTAATTAATGTTCCTAAATTGGTCATCTAAGACACTAAGCATAGCACAAGAACTTAGTAACGGGGAGTATTAAGAGCGGCCATCAGCCATTTTAATGTAATTCCAGGAATATTTAAAAGCAGGTAGAATTTTGCCATTACATGCCCATTCTTCATTTGATAACTAGTATGAGTTGTTTACCTGTGAAAATCAGTTCAAAGGGGCTCTAATAGTGCTACTCTTAAGCCTCATGTTCTCATAATACATTACATTTTTATTCAAAATAGTAAAATAGAAATAAATATAAATTAAAAAAAATGATTAGCCCTTCATTAGAACATAATTACATATACTTCTGTGTAGTAAGGAAGTTAGAAGATGAAGCAAAGTATCATCATTTCGGCCATAAGAGTTTGTTAGCAATGTCCACTCTGTGCCCCTGCATATACACCATGGAAAGATTTAATATTCCTATCAATGGTGAGCATTGCATGCCTTGTCTATGGATCATTTAAAACAATTTACCAAACTGTAGTGATATTTTTGATAGGATATATGTTTTAGAAGAAGAATAAAGCCGAAAGAAAGAGCAAATAAACATGAACTGCTTCTTAAATATATAACTATTTATTTTTTTCATATTATGCCCAGGGATAAGGATTTTATTAACTAAGATTTGTTAAATAAAATTTGGGTGTTTAAGCATGCTGATGACAAAATTTTGTGAAAAAGGACAAGAGGATGTATATTTGGTAGTAAACACAGGGGTTAAAGGAGAATTACCAAATGGATTCATAAAGAATCTACTTTCACCACAGCTCAGTAAGCATGATTGCTGCTGTCTGGGCCAAAGATTCATTTTATTTTCACTCTTGCTTTCTTTGCCAGTGGGGAAACCTAAGTAATGCTGCTGTCTTTTCAGTCATCCTTATCATAAGCGATCACTCTGTGTGGCATGTGTTAATTATTCCAGCAGCCTCTCTTTCTCTCTATTAGATTAATAGCTGCCAATTATAAATCCTCTCTCCTGCATTGCTATTGTGTACACTTTTCTAATTCTCTTCATTACACCAGTGAGTATCTATAATTATGGTTGTAAGTTATCCATCTATCTTTTCAAGGACAGTGAGCAATGTAATTCTGCGAGGGCCTGGAGTGTGTGCATGTGTGTTCGTGTATTTGAGAGAGAAAGAGACAGAGACAGAGACTCTTGGATAAATTGGAACTGCAGGAATTAGAAAAATCACAGATCAAGTTTTCTACAGGAATGAATGCATTATTTTTATTAACCAACAAAATAGAAGGAGTAAAAATATATTAATACAAGCCCAATCTTATGATAAGCACTTAGTCTAACCTTTGAGGGAATACATTATCCTGCAAACCAAATAGCCTCCCCCTTCTACTGGTGAATCAAAACTCTTCATTCTATTTGAAAATATATATATATATATATTTTAATATAATTGATAGTATAAAATTAAAATGTTGTATAGTGCCATATCAACTAAAATTCACAGTATATTGCAAAATTTTGCAATATTCAGTGGGAGATTTGAGGGGGAAATAGTGAGGTCTTGGATGATTTTGGGCAATAGGGACAGTAATCCTCACAAGGAATAATAGTGGCAGAAAGTGATGAGTTTTGATGATATTCTCTTACAG